>NW_026943945.1:0-33090 GCF_035594765.1 Anolis carolinensis
TTTCTGACCCGCCGGGTTTGGAAAATCATCAAATTTTCCAGAAAAAGTGACCTCTGCCAAATCTGAAAAACTTGCCAAATTTTCATTTTTCTGACCCGCCGGGTTTGGAAAAACATCAAATTTTCCAGAAAAAGTGACCTCTGCCAAATCTGAAAAACTTGCCAAATTTTCATTTTTCTGACCCGCCGGGTTTGGAAAAACATCAAATTTTCCAGAAAAAGTGACCTCTGCCAAATCTGAAAAACTTGCCAAATTTTCATTTTTCTGACCCGCCGGGTTTGGAAAAACATCAAATTTTCCAGAAAAAGTGACCTCTGCCAAATCTGAAAAACTTGCCAAATTTTCATTTTTCTGACCCGCCGGGTTTGGAAAATCATCAAATTTTCCAGAAAAAGTGACCTCTGCCAAATCTGAAAACTTGCCAAATTTTCATTTTTCTGACCCGCCGGGTTTGGAAAAACATCAAATTTTCCAGAAAAAGTGACCTCTGCCAAATCTGAAAAACTTGCCAAATTTTCATTTTTCTGACCCGCCGGGTTTGGAAAAACATCAAATTTTCCAGAAAAAGTGACCTCTGCCAAATCTGAAAAACTTGCCAAATTTTCATTTTTCTGACCCGCCGGGTTTGGAAAATGATGAAATTTTCCAGAAAAAGTGACCTCTGCCAAATCTGAAAAACTTGCCAAATTTTCATTTTTCTGACCCGCCGGGTTTGGAAAATGATGAAATTTTCCAGAAAAAGTGACCTCTGCCAAATCTGAAAAACTTGCCAAATTTTCATTTTTCTGACCCGCCGGGTTTGGAAAATGATGAAATTTTCCAGAAAAAGTGACCTCTGCCAAATCTGAAAAACTTGCCAAATTTTCATTTTTCTGACCCGCCGGGTTTGGAAAATGATGAAATTTTCCAGAAAAAGTGACCTCTGCCAAATCTGAAAACTTGCCAAATTTTCATTTTTCTGACCCGCCGGGTTTGGAAAAACATCAAATTTTCCAGAAAAAGTGACCTCTGCCAAATCTGAAAAACTTGCCAAATTTTCATTTTTCTGACCCGCCGGGTTTGGAAAACATCAAATTTTCCAGAAAAAGTGACCTCTGCCAAATCTGAAAAACTTGCCAAATTTTCACTTTTCTGACCCGCCGGGTTTGGAAAAACATCAAATTTTCCAGAAAAAGTGACCTCTGCCAAATCTGAAAAACTTGCCAAATTTTCATTTTTCTGACCCGCCGGGTTTGGAAAATGATGAAATTTTCCAGAAAAAGTGACCTCTGCCAAATCTGAAAAACTTGCCAAATTTTCATTTTTCTGACCCGCCGGGTTTGGAAAAACATCAAATTTTCCAGAAAAAGTGACCTCTGCCAAATCTGAAAAACTTGCCAAATTTTCATTTTTCTGACCCGCCGGGTTTGGAAAAACATCAAATTTTCCAGAAAAAGTGACCTCTGCCAAATCTGAAAAACTTGCCAAATTTTCACTTTTCTGACCCGCCGGGTTTGGAAAAACATCAAATTTTCCAGAAAAAGTGACCTCTGCCAAATCTGAAAAACTTGCCAAATTTTCATTTTTCTGACCCGCCGGGTTTGGAAAAACATCAAATTTTCCAGAAAAAGTGACCTCTGCCAAATCTGAAAAACTTGCCAAATTTTCATTTTTCTGACCCGCCGGGTTTGGAAAAACATCAAATTTTCCAGAAAAAGTGACCTCTGCCAAATCTGAAAAACTTGCCAAATTTTCACTTTTCTGACCCGCCGGGTTTGGAAAAACATCAAATTTTCCAGAAAAAGTGACCTCTGCCAAATCTGAAAAACTTGCCAAATTTTCATTTTTCTGACCCGCCGGGTTTGGAAAAACATCAAATTTTCCAGAAAAGTGACCTCTGCCAAATCTGAAAAACTTGCCAAATTTTCATTTTTCTGACCCGCCGGGTTTGGAAAATGATGAAATTTTCCAGAAAAAGTGACCTCTGCCAAATCTGAAAAACTTGCCAAATTTTCATTTTTCTGACCCGCCGGGTTTGGAAAAACATCAAATTTTCCAGAAAAAGTGACCTCTGCCAAATCTGAAAAACTTGCCAAATTTTCATTTTTCTGACCCGCCGGGTTTGGAAAAACATCAAATTTTCCAGAAAAAGTGACCTCTGCCAAATCTGAAAAACTTGCCAAATTTTCATTTTTCTGACCCGCCGGTAGGCTTGCTCAAATAATTCGTTTTCCCCGTTTACCGTTATTGATTCGTTTTTTTCGGATTTTTTGAATCAATATTGAATCTTGGCTGTCCACACGCCTGGATATCGCGGTTTCGAACCGCGATTGGCCGTTTTCCGTAATGGCGCCTTTTTTTTCGTTTTTAAAAAATGCTTTGTCAAATCATCCAAACTTTTTTAAGTCCACTGGGGCAATCTAGAGTGTTGTTTGCCCCTTGTAGCCAATCAGAGAGCACGTTTAACCAGGGGGAGGGGCTGGTAGGACGTGCTTAATGAAAACAGCGTGCACACGCCTCGTGGCTCAGTCGCACTGGGACTTTGGGAGAGGGTGGAAGGGTAGAGATTCATTGGTGTAGGCAGGCAGGAAACATTGCTGCGTCACAGCATGGCTGTGTGAAGACCAGGACAGGAGAAAAGGTGGGGTGGTCTGTGGCTGAGTTTGGTGGTGTGGGTCTTAGGTCTTTCTATTTGTTTTGTTGTTGCAAACTTGCAAAGGGCTGTCCTGTGGGTGTTTTTCCTGTTCAAAATACAACTCCTTTTGGGTAAAGAAAAGCTTGCCTTTGTGCCTTGCCTTCCTTGTGTGTGTGTCTGCTTTGAAAAAGAGTTGCATATCCCATCCAGTTCAAAATACAACTCCTTTTGGGGAAAGGAAAGCCTGCCTTTCTGCCTTGCCTTGTGTGTGTGTGTCTGCAGGGACGCTTTGAAAAAGAGTTGCATATCCCATCCACTTCAAAATACAACTCCTTTTGGGGAAAGGAAAGCCTGCCTTTGTGGCTTGCCTTGTGTGTGTGTCTGCAGGGACGCTTTGAAAAAGAGTTGCATATCCCATCCACTTCAAAATACAACTCCTTTTGGGGAAAGAAAAGCCTGCCTTTGTGGCTTGCCTTGTGTGTGTGTCTGCAGGGACGCTTTGAAAAAGAGTTGCATATCCCATCCACTTCAAAATACAACTCCTTTTGGGGAAAGGAAAGCCTGCCTTTCTGCCTTGCCTTGTGTGTGTGTCTGCAGGGACGCTTTGAAAAAGAGTTGCATATCCCATCCACTTCAAAATACAACTCCTTTTGGGGAAAGGAAAGCCTGCCTTTGTGGCTTGCCTTGTGTGTGTGTCTGCAGGGACGCTTTGAAAAAGAGTTGCATATCCCATCCACTTCAAAATACAACTCCTTTTGGGGAAAGGAAAGCCTGCCTTTGTGGCTTGCCTTGTGTGTGTGTCTGCAGGGACGCTTTGAAAAAGAGTTGCATATCCCATCCACTTCAAAATACAACTCCTTTTGGGGAAAGGAAAGCCTGCCTTTCTGCCTTGCCTTGTGTGTGTGTCTGCAGGGACGCTTTGAAAAAGAGTTGCATATCCCATCCACTTCAAAATACAACTCCTTTTGGGGAAAGGAAAGCCTGCCTTTGTGGCTTGCCTTGTGTGTGTGTCTGCAGGGACGCTTTGAAAAAGAGTTGCATATCCCATCCACTTCAAAATACAACTCCTTTTGGGGAAAGGAAAGCCTGCCTTTGTGGCTTGCCTTGTGTGTGTGTCTGCAGGGACGCTTTGAAAAAGAGTTGCATATCCCATCCACTTCAAAATACAACTCCTTTTGGGGAAAGGAAAGCCTGCCTTTCTGCCTTGCCTTGTGTGTGTGTGTCTGCAGGGACGCTTTGAAAAAGAGTTGCATATCCCATCCACTTCAAAATACAACTCCTTTTGGGGAAAGGAAAGCCTGCCTTTGTGGCTTGCCTTGTGTGTGTGTCTGCAGGGACGCTTTGAAAAAGAGTTGCATATCCCATCCACTTCAAAATACAACTCCTTTTGGGGAAAGGAAAGCCTGCCTTTGTGGCTTGCCTTGTGTGTGTGTGTCTGCAGGGACGCTTTGAAAAAGAGTTGCATATCCCATCCACTTCAAAATACAACTCCTTTTGGGGAAAGGAAAGCCTGCCTTTGTGGCTTGCCTTGTGTGTGTGTCTGCAGGGACGCTTTGAAAAAGAGTTGCATATCCCATCCACTTCAAAATACAACTCCTTTTGGGGAAAGGAAAGCCTGCCTTTCTGCCTTGCCTTGTGTGTGTGTGTCTGCAGGGACGCTTTGAAAAAGAGTTGCATATCCCATCCACTTCAAAATACAACTCCTTTTGGGGAAAGGAAAGCCTGCCTTTCTGCCTTGCCTTGTGTGTGTGTCTGCAGGGACGCTTTGAAAAAGAGTTGCATATCCCATTCACTTCAAAATACAACTCCTTTTGGGAAAGGAAAGCCTGCCTTTCTGCCTTGCCTTGTGTGTGTGTGTCTGCAGGGACGCTTTGAAAAAGAGTTGCATATCCCATCCACTTCAAAATACAACTCCTTTTGGGGAAAGGAAAGCCTGCCTTTCTGCCTTGCCTTGTGTGTGTGTCTGCAGGGACGCTTTGAAAAAGAGTTGCATATCCCATCCACTTCAAAATACAACTCCTTTTGGGGAAAGGAAAGCCTGCCTTTCTGCCTTGCCTTGTGTGTGTGTGTCTGCAGGGACGCTTTGAAAAAGAGTTGCATATCCCATCCACTTCAAAATACAACTCCTTTTGGGGAAAGGAAAGCCTGCCTTTCTGCCTTGCCTTGTGTGTGTGTGTCTGCAGGGACGCTTTGAAAAAGAGTTGCATATCCCATCCAGTTCAAAATACAACTCCTTTTGGGGAAAGGAAAGCCTGCCTTTCTGCCTTGCCTTGTGTGTGTGTCTGCAGGGACGCTTTGAAAAAGAGTTGCATATCCCATCCACTTCAAAATACAACTCCTTTTGGGGAAAGGAAAGCCTGCCTTTCTGCCTTGCCTTGTGTGTGTGTGTCTGCAGGGACGCTTTGAAAAAGAGTTGCATATCCCATCCACTTCAAAATACAACTCCTTTTGGGGAAAGGAAAGCCTGCCTTTGTGGCTTGCCTTGTGTGTGTGTCTGCAGGGACGCTTTGAAAAAGAGTTGCATATCCCATCCACTTCAAAATACAACTCCTTTTGGGGAAAGGAAAGCCTGCCTTTGTGGCTTGCCTTGTGTGTGTGTGTCTGCAGGGACGCTTTGAAAAAGAGTTGCATATCCCATCCACTTCAAAATACAACTCCTTTTGGGGAAAGGAAAGCCTGCCTTTCTGCCTTGCCTTGTGTGTGTGTCTGCAGGGACGCTTTGAAAAAGAGTTGCATATCCCATCCACTTCAAAATACAACTCCTTTTGGGGAAAGGAAAGCCTGCCTTTCTGCCTTGCCTTGTGTGTGTGTGTCTGCAGGGACGCTTTGAAAAAGAGTTGCATATCCCATCCACTTCAAAATACAACTCCTTTTGGGGAAAGGAAAGCCTGCCTTTGTGGCTTGCCTTGTGTGTGTGTCTGCAGGGACGCTTTGAAAAAGAGTTGCATATCCCATCCACTTCAAAATACAACTCCTTTTGGGGAAAGGAAAGCCTGCCTTTGTGGCTTGCCTTGTGTGTGTGTGTCTGCAGGGACGCTTTGAAAAAGAGTTGCATATCCCATCCACTTCAAAATACAACTCCTTTTGGGGAAAGGAAAGCCTGCCTTTGTGGCTTGCCTTGTGTGTGTGTCTGCAGGGACGCTTTGAAAAAGAGTTGCATATCCCATCCACTTCAAAATACAACTCCTTTTGGGGAAAGGAAAGCCTGCCTTTGTGGCTTGCCTTGTGTGTGTGTGTCTGCAGGGACGCTTTGAAAAAGAGTTGCATATCCCATCCACTTCAAAATACAACTCCTTTTGGGGAAAGGAAAGCCTGCCTTTCTGCCTTGCCTTGTGTGTGTGTCTGCAGGGACGCTTTGAAAAAAAGTTGCATATCCCATCCACTTCAAAATACAACTCCTTTTGGGGAAAGGAAAGCCTGCCTTTCTGCCTTGCCTTGTGTGTGTGTGTCTGCAGGGACGCTTTGAAAAAGAGTTGCATATCCCATCCACTTCAAAATACAACTCCTTTTGGGGAAAGGAAAGCCTGCCTTTCTGCCTTGCCTTGTGTGTGTGTGTCTGCAGGGACGCTTTGAAAAAGAGTTGCATATCCCATCCAGTTCAAAATACAACTCCTTTTGGGGAAAGGAAAGCCTGCCTTTCTGCCTTGCCTTGTGTGTGTGTCTGCAGGGACGCTTTGAAAAAGAGTTGCATATCCCATCCACTTCAAAATACAACTCCTTTTGGGGAAAGGAAAGCCTGCCTTTGTGGCTTGCCTTGTGTGTGTGTCTGCAGGGACGCTTTGAAAAAGAGTTGCATATCCCATCCACTTCAAAATACAACTCCTTTTGGGGAAAGGAAAGCCTGCCTTTGTGGCTTGCCTTGTGTGTGTGTGTCTGCAGGGACGCTTTGAAAAAGAGTTGCATATCCCATCCACTTCAAAATACAACTCCTTTTGGGGAAAGAAAAGCTTGCCTTTCTGCCTTGCCTTGTGTGTGTGTCTGCCAGGGACGCTTCCTGATTTTCCCAAGACAACTTTGGGAAAGAGTTGCATATCCCATACTTTCCTGTAGAACTGGAAAGTACAGGTATCCCCTTGTAAATAAATAAAACTAACTAAATGTTATAGACTACGCTTTTGCAACAGTAAATTGGCCAGAATATAACACGTTGCCAATCAAGATTCAACAAATATTTCCCACCAGTAACACAACACCTAACCATCATCCCTTCTGTTACCTGAAAACACTCCCCTTGACATGAAGCGCTCAGCTGTACGCGGGTCTGGGGGAGCAAGTCCTAGTAGTGGTCAAGCCACGGCCAGGACACTGTGGGGGGCCAAAAAAGTTAAGGTGGGTCCCATACGTCTGGAACGCCGAACTATGGGAGTGGGTGGACTTGATGAAGAACCAGGCTGTTCTAATGCAGACAGTTCACAGGCATCCACCCGGAGCCGGCTGTCGCATGGAGCTGAGACAACTGGACGATCATTGGAACATACAGGTGTTGCCGTCCTGGAACTACAGGTGGTGGATAGTGAGGATATAGATAACCCCACCCCTCCACCCGCTACTGACAGTGAGGAGGAGGTAGAGGAGGTACTACCATCAAAACGTAGACTTCCTCATGCTGCTGAAAGGGTGCCCACGACTCCCATCTCTGAGGGCGTCGCCACAGTGGCTGTGGGGAGGCCAAGGTCATTTATTTGGGACCATTTCCATGTCCACTCTCAGAGTTCTACTTTGGCAGTTTGTAGACACTGTGGGGCAAATATCAGCAGAGGCAGAGACACGAGACATCTTGCGACCTCGGGGTTGAGCTCTCACATGAAGCGACACCATCCCTCCATTTCGCTGGGAGGGGGAACTGCAAGCCCTTCCAGTGGCAGCCTTAGCACGCAAAGTTCACCAGGTGAAGATAGTGGAAGGCGGACACAGTCCACCATGGAGGATTGGGCCATTCCATTACCCAGAAAGAAAACGGGGGAAACATTGCTCACACCCCAGCAGATAACCCAAACTGTGGGAGAGATGATTGCCCTAGATCACCATCCCTTCCGCCTGGTAGAACAAGAAGGCTTTGTACGCCTTATGAAACGACTGTGCCCCCGCTACAAAATCCCCTCCCGTCACACCTTTTCCAGAAAAGTAATCCCCGGCTTGTACGAGGGCTGTAAGGAACGCATTATCCAGATGTTGCGTAGCGCCATGGGAGGACACATCCATTTTACCTCTGATATTTGGTCAAGCTTGGGAGGAGGCCACTCCTACCTCTCTCTCACGGCACATTGGTGGGAGAAGGAAGGCACTATGGATACATCCCATCGTTGGGCACTCCTCGCATTGGAGGTAGTTGATCGTGATCACAAGGCAGAGACCATCTGCAACTATCTGGAAAACATGATGGGGGAATGGATGCAGTGTAGGCCGGAAGAAATGAGGAGGGGCTTTATGGTGACGGACGCAGGGAAAAATATGATCAAAGCGGTTGAAAGTGCCGGGTTTCAGAATGTGTCCTGCATGGCCCACTTGCTTCACAATACCGTCAAGGAAGGTTTAAAGAGCCAGGAAGAGCAGTCGGGCAGCAACACAAACATCTCCCTGCTGATCGAGCGCTGTAGAAAGATCGCGGGCTACTTCCACCGGAGCATCAAGGCAGCCCGGCAGCTGAGAGACAGGCAGAGCCTTGAAGGCCTCCCGCAGCACAAGCTGCTCCAGGACGTCTCGACTCGGTGGAATTCAACCTTAAAAATGCTCGAACGCATGGTCGAGCAGCAGAAGGCGGTACACGGCATCTCCCTCACTTTGGTTGCGCCTGTTAGCAAGCTTGTTCCAACTAAGCAAGAGTGGGACACCATCTCCCAGCTAGTAGACGTACTAAAGCCATTCAAACATGCCACTGAGACACTTTCGGAATCAAAAGCTCTTCTGAGCCAGGCAGTGCCCATGGTCTTGAGGCTAAGGAGGCACCTAGAAAGGCTTGGGGCCGGTCGAACAATTGACTCCCTGGCTGGACCGCTGACACCGCCGGTCCAGGAGGTGGTGAGGAGGTTGTCCTTTGCTGTACGGAAACGGCTAGAGCCACTTCTTTCCAGCAAGGTCCATATGCTGGCGGCCTTGTGTGATCCACGGCTAAAGTACAACGTCTGCCCAAAAGACTTTACCATGTGGAAGGCCCAACTTGTTGACCTTGTGAGGGAGGTCTTTGCTGCCAGGGTGGAGGAGACGGGCACAGCGGCCCCTCTTCCAGAACTGCCTGTCACCCCAAGCACTAGCGCTAGTGGCGAGACGGAAAGTCCCGCGGAGCCGGTAGGGGGTTGCCGTAGGGATACGGATCTCCAGCCGCGAACAGGAAACGTTTTCTTTGCAGAGACGGTGGCCATACTTGCCTGCTCTGAAGAATCCTCTTTGCTGGCTTCTGCTCAAAAGGTAGACTCGGCCGAATGCTCGGTCAACAGGTACTTTGAGGAGCCTCCGGAGATAATTTCTTGTGATCCATTGTCCTATTGGGCTTCACGCGAACACATGTGGCCGGATCTGTCGCACGTAGCCCGCCAGTTCCTCAGCTGTCCTCCCACCAGCGTCCAGAGCGAAAGGGTCTTCAGCATAGCGGGAGATGTAGTCACGCCCCACCGCAGCTTGCTGGACCCTCAAACAGTGGAGAAACTTGTTTTCCTGAAGGCCAACCTTCCTGTGTTGAATTTCCCAGATTTGGATTTTGAGACCGACTGCTCCTAGAGCAACAGTTCTCCTCCTTTAACCAACTCTGCTTCAGAGTAACTTTGGCCAATTTTTTTGGGCGTCCGGGCGGGGGGGTGGCCCCTTTGGACTCTGTCCAACAACTCTCTCCTCTATCCTACAATGCTTTCCTCTCTCTTTTCCCTTCCTTTCTCCTCTTTTTCATCACTCGACGTTGCCCCACTGACGTTTTTGGGTTCATCCATCTCAAGGGGCCGTTTCACGAATCATGTAATCATGGAATCATAGAAAAGTAGAGTTGGAATAGAACTCATGGGCCATCAAGTTCTCCCCCAAGAAAGACGCAGGAAGTATCATTCAAAGCATCCCCGACAGATGGCCATCGAGCCTATGCTTAAAAGCTTCAAAAGAAGGGGCCTACAACACAGTCCGGGGGAGACAGTTCCACTCCCGAACAACCATCGCGGAGAGAAGTACTATCTTTCATTTGTCCCTGTTGAACTTAATATACTTTTGGCCCATCTATGTATTCGGAAGTTACAAAACGTTTTCTCTCATGTAATACTGGCTCTGTAGAGGTTGAAGGATATTCTGTGGAAAATTAGACCATAAAAGCCAAGGTAGATAATGCTTCCTCTTTGTGTTCTGTTCGGATTTCATTCAATTCCCTTTTTATTTGGGGGGGGGGGGGAATATTACCATCACGAGCCATGACTGTTTGGTCTTCTACAGATCCTCGCAGCTCCTGTACAGAAAGAGCACTGTTATATTTGATGTGGATACTTCAGATAATCATTTCAGGTGTAGGAATACGCCAGACTCTCACTTTACAGAGGTATACTATCTGTCCATCTGAACCTTTGAGGATGTCTTTATCCACTGGAATTAATACACCTCGACTTGGGACAGAACTTCTCTAAATTGTCATCTTTCAGTGTCCCATTGTCTAGAGCGGGTGTGGTTGCCGCAGTGGTCATGGGACGGCCGCCTTTGGGTCCCCTAGCCCTCTGCCCGCTTACGCGGAGGGTGCCTTTATAACTCGGAGGGGGGAATCATCAAAGACAGTGGTACTCCTCCGCCTTTGCCAGCATTTCTCCAAATGGTTGTCTAGTGTCCCTTCTCCTTTATATGCCGTGGTCTACGCTGTGGTCGTTAAACGGCCGCTTTTGGGTCCCCTCCCCCTTTGACCTGGCACGCAGAGGGTGCCGTTCCCCCTTCAGGACGTGTGCCTTGCGGCTGCTTTAGAAGTTTGGGCGCAGGTTACGCCGAGTGGAAATTGCCTTTTGCTGGCTTGTTGGGAAAACGATAGAAGAGGTACACGGCCTTCCCCTTGGGTGGTGGGGTGTTGCTGTGGGTAGAGGCTTAAATCGCAAAAACAAAAAACTTTGTGGGAGGGCCGTGCCGAATTCTCCGGGATGCATGCCGGCCAACTGTGGCCGGCTGGCTCAGGGTGGGGTCTTTGCTGCCCTTTGTTTTTTTCCCTTACTTTTCTTTTCTTTTTGCTGCCTCTCGGACTACGTGACGCCAGACTCTAGAGGTATATGCCCTTCCCCCTTCAGGGCGTGTTCCTTTGCGGCTGCTTGCAATGTGTGGGCGCAGGTTACCCAGAGTGGGAACAGCCTTTTGCTGGCTTGTTGGCAGGACGATAGAAGAGGTACACGGCCTTCCCCTGGGGTGGTGGAGTGTTGCTGTGGGTAGAGGCTTAAATCGCAAAAACAAAAAACTTTGTGGGAGGGCCGTGCCGAATTCTCCGGGATGCATGCCGGCCAACTGTGGCCGGCTGGCTCAGGGTGGGGTCTTTGCTGCCCTTTGTTTTTTCCCCTTACTTTTCTTTTCTTTTTGCTGCCTCTCAGACTACGTGACGCCAGACTCTAGAGGTATATGCCCTTCCCCCTTCAGGGCGTGTTCCTTTGCGGCTGCTTGCAATGTGTGGGCGCAGGTTACCCAGAGTGGGAACTGCCTTTTGCTGGCTTGTTGGCAGGACGATAGAAGAGGTACACGGCCTTCCCCTGGGGTGGTGGAGTGTTGCTGTGGGTAGAGGTTTAAGTCACAAAAAAAAAAAACTTTGTGGGAGGGCCGTGCCGAATTCTCCGGGATGCATGCCGGTCAACTGTGGCCGGCTGGATCAGGGTGGGGTCTTTGCTGCCCTTTGTTTTTTTCCCTTACTTTTCTTTTCTTTTTGCTGCCTCTCGGACTACGTGACGCCAGACTCTAGAGGTATATGCCCTTCCCCCTTCAGGGCGTGTTCCTTTGCGGCTGCTTGCAATGTGTGGGCGCAGGTTACCCAGAGTGGGAACTGCCTTTTGCTGGCTTGTTGGCAGGACGATAGAAGAGGTACACGGCCTTCCCCTGGGGTGGTGGAGTGTTGCTGTGGGTAGAGGCTTAAGTCGGAAAAAAAAAAAACTTTGTGGGAGGGCCGTGCCGAATTCTCCGGGATGCATGCCGGCCAACTGTGGCCGGCTGGCACAGGGTGGGGTCTTTGCTGCCCTTTGTTTTTTTCCCTTACTTTTCTTTTCTTTTTGCTGCCTCTCGGACTACGTGACGCCAGACTCTAGAGGTATATGCCCTTCCCCCTTCAGGGCGTGTTCCTTTGCGGCTGCTTGCAATGTGTGGGCGCAGGTTACCCAGAGTGGGAACAGCCTTTTGCTGGCTTGTTGGCAGGACGATAGAAGAGGTACACGGCCTTCCCCTGGGGTGGTGGAGTGTTGCTGTGGGTAGAGGTTTAAGTCACAAAAAAAAAAACTTTGTGGGAGGGCCGTGCCGAATTCTCCGGGATGCATGCCGGTCAACTGTGGCCGGCTGGATCAGGGTGGGGTCTTTGCTGCCCTTTGTTTTTTTCCCTTACTTTTCTTTTCTTTTTGCTGCCTCTCGGACTACGTGACGCCAGACTCTAGAGGTATATGCCCTTCCCCCTTCAGGGCGTGTTCCTTTGCGGCTGCTTGCAATGTGTGGGCGCAGGTTACCCAGAGTGGGAACTGCCTTTTGCTGGCTTGTTGGCAGGACGATAGAAGAGGTACACGGCCTTCCCCTGGGGTGGTGGAGTGTTGCTGTGGGTAGAGGCTTAAGTCGGAAAAAAAAAACTTTGTGGGAGGGCCGTGCCGAATTCTCCGGGATGCATGCCGGCCAACTGTGGCCGGCTGGCACAGGGTGGGGTCTTTGCTGCCCTTTGTTTTTTTCCCTTACTTTTCTTTTCTTTTTGCTGCCTCTCGGACTACGTGACGCCAGACTCTAGAGGTATATGCCCTTCCCCCTTCAGGGCATGTTCCTTTGCGGCTGCTTGCAATGTGTGGGCGCAGGTTACCCAGAGTGGGAACTGCCTTTTGCTGGCCTTTGGGTAAAACGATAGAAGAGGGTGGAATGATCAAAGACAGTGTTACAGTCTCCCATCACCCTGAGAGGCTGTGATTGACACTATTGCTGCGGAACGGCCGCCTTTGGTTCCCCTTGCCCACTGTCCGCGCACACGGACGTTGCCGATTGCCCGTCAGGGCGTGTGCCTTTGCGGCTGCTTTCAAGGTGTTGGCAGAACGTTTCGCCGAGTGGTAAATGTTTTTTGCTGGCCTGTGGGTAAAACAATAGAAGAGGGTGGAATGATCAAAGACAGTGTTACAGTCTCCCATCACCCTGAGAGGTTGTGATTGACGCTGTTGCTGCGGAAAGGCCGCCTTTGGTTCCCCTTGCCCACTGTCCGCGCACACGGACGTTGCCGATTGCCCGTCAGGGCGTGTGCCTTTGCGGCTGCTTTCAAGGAGTGGGCGCAAGTTCCGTCTCGTGGAAACTGTTTCTTGCTGGTCTGTTGGTAATAACGAGGGTGGAGTGATCACAGACTGTGGGACAGTGTCCCATTCACCTTAAAAGGAAGTGTACTCAACGATGTGGCGGCAGAACGGCCGCCTTTGGTTCCCCTTGCCCACTGTCCGCGCACACGGACGTTGCCGATTGCCCGTC
Source organism: Anolis carolinensis (assembly GCF_035594765.1). Lineage (NCBI taxonomy): Eukaryota > Metazoa > Chordata > Lepidosauria > Squamata > Anolidae > Anolis > Anolis carolinensis. The sequence continues at coordinate 13,238 of NW_026943945.1, forward strand.
AGGGCGTGTGCCTTTGCGGCTGCTTTCAAGGAGTGGGCGCAAGTTCCGTCTCGTGGAAACTGTTTCTTGCTGTTCCCCTCGCCCTCTGGCCGCGCACGCGGAATCACTGAAAGAAGTGGGACACCTTGGCCTTTACCACTTCTCAAAATTGTCTTCTTTTACTGTACCATTGCCTTGTGCGGGTGTAGTCGAGAGCATGTGATGATAATCTTACGCAGAGTAAGAAGTAGAGAATCAATCCACTCAGAATCTCTTATGCTATTAAAAACAATTACTTAATAATGCCTTCATGTTTCCTTTGGAATCCACATTTCTGCTTTGTTTCTACTTTGAATTACTTTCTACTACATTACACACTATATCTTTCATAATTGTACTTCCTCAAGTTTACTTAAACTGTATGTATACCAACCAACTGAAGTCATTTCCCTCTATCCAGGTCATCTGCAGGAGAACTTTAATAACCCCTGAAGAACACACTAGTCTTACCTGCAGTGGAACTGCATGGAAACATGTGTCTAACATCAGAGCCTTAAAACCTTCCCCCTCCAAAAAGCATTATAGGTCTGTGTGGTCGTTTGTAGCCTATTTAAGAATAGCTTGACAGGCCAATAGTATTTCGCACTGTATAGTTTTTTAACTGTCAAACTACCTCCTCTTCAGTCCTCGGACTCGAGCCGTGTTTTTACACCACTGTTTTTTAAGCTGGTAATGCTGTATGCTGACTGTGACTTCAGTTATATCTTATGTCTTATTGACCCAACATGAACACAGAAGAGTCTCACTGATCAAAGCCAAACGGGCCTACCACTGCTGAAATAAGCAGATTTCTTGGATTGGACTTGTTGAAGAAAAGCATATAACACATCATATCAGGTTATTATTATCCAAATAAAGCACCATAAATGCATGTTATACAACCAAGGAGACATAAGAAGTCGTTCTATATGCTGAAATGATATGTTGCTATTGCTTACTTTATGAATTTAGCTTCAAAATATCACAATATAATGGAATCATTGACTACAGAAATGGCTAGATTTTTCCAGAGGCTAGACGGTTTGCTGTTATGGAGTGTATCTTTGTGTCATGGGTTGTGGTGTGTGGGCGTGGTGCCGGCCAACGGTGGCCGGCCCCCCGGGTCTGATGGGCTTGGGCCCACATTTTGAAAGCAGACGTGAAGAAAGCATGCCCTTCCCCCTCTGGGTTCAGCGGTGTGGGCGTGGGGCCGGCCAACGGTGGCCGGCCCCCCGGGTCTGATGGGCTTGGGCCCACGTTTTGAAAGCAGACGTGAAGAAAGCATGCCCTTCCCCCTCTGGGTTCAGCGGTGTGGGCGTGGGGCCGGCCAACGGTGTCCGGCCCCCCGGGTCTGAGGGGCTTGGGCCCACATTTTGCAATCAGACGTGAAGAAAGCCTGCCCTTCCCCGTGGGTTGCGGCGTGTGGGCGTGGGGCCGGCCAACGGTGGCCGGCCCCCCGGGTCTGAGGGGCTTGGGCCCACATTTTGCAAGCAGACGTGAAGAAAGCATGCCCTTCCCCCTGTGGGTCCAGCGGTGTGGGCGTGGGGCCGGCCAACGGTGGCCGGCCCCCCGGGTCTGAGGGGCTTGGGGCCACATTTTGCAATCAGACGTGAAGAAAGCCTGCCCTTCCCCGTGGGTTGCGGCGTGTGGGCGTGGGGCCGGCCAACGGTGGCCGGCCCCCCGGGTCTGATGGGCTTGGGCCCACATTTTGCAAGCAGACGTGAAGAAAGCCTGCCCTTCCCCGTGGGTTGCGGCGTGTGGGCGTGGGGCCGGCCAACGGTGGCCGGCCCCCCGGGTCTGAGGGGCTTGGGCCCACATTTTGCAAGCAGACGTGAAGAAAGCCTGCCCTTCCCCGTGGGTTGCGGCGTGTGGGCGTGGGGCCGGCCAACGGTGGCCGGCCCCCCGGGTCTGAGGGGCTTGGGCCCACATTTTGCAAGCAGACGTGAAGAAAGCCTGCCCTTCCCCGTGGGTTGCGGCGTGTGGGCGTGGGGCCGGCCAACGGTGGCCGGCCCCCCGGGTCTGAGGGGCTTGGGCCCACATTTTGCAAGCAGACGTGAAGAAAGCCTGCCCTTCCCCGTGGGTTGCGGCGTGTGGGCGTGGGGCCGGCCAACGGTGGCCGGCCCCCCGGGTCTGAGGGGCTTGGGCCCACATTTCCTTTTTTTTGGTCTTCTCTCTCTTTCTCTGGGAAGGGTGCCGGCCAACGGTGGCCGGCCTAGTATTTTAAAGTGTGGGCCTTTTTGGCGGTGGCTTTTTCTGTCTTTTCTTTGGTCTTTGCTGCCTCTCGGCCTACGTGGCCGAGTTTCCCCGATGCACCGCCTCTCTCTTCTCTCTCGGCTGTCGTTCTTTAGCCCTTTATGCGAGTTTGCACCGAAGCCTCCTTTGGGGCGACGGCCCCTCTTTCTTCCTGTCTGGGAATCGTGCGGGCCAACGGTGGCCGGCCTAGTATTTTATAGTGTGGGCCTTTTTGGCGGTGGCTTTTTCTGTCTTTTCTTTGGTCTTTGCTGCCTCTCGGCCTACGTGGCCGAGTTTCCCCCGATGCACCGCCTCTCTCTTCTCTCTCGGCTGTCGTTCTTTAGCCCTTTATGCGAGTTTGCACCGAAGCCTCCTTTGGGGCGACGGCCCCTCTTTCTTCCTGTCTGGGAATCGTGCGGGCCAACGGTGGCCGGCCTAGTATTTTATAGTGTGGGCCTTTTTGGCGGTGGCTTTTTCTGTCTTTTCTTTGGTCTTTGCTGCCTCTCGGCCGGGCCTACGTGGCCGAGTTTCCCCGATGTACCGCCTCTCTCTTCTCTCGCCGGCTGTCGTTCTTTAGCCCTTTATGCTATTTTGCACAGAAGCCTCCTTTGGGGCGGTGTCCTCTGGTTTTTTTTCTTTCTCTCTCTCTCTCTCAGGGATGCGTGCCGGCAAACATTGGCCGGCCCGGCTTAATGTATGGGCCTTGTCGCCTGTGGCTTTTTTCTTTCTTTTCTTTTCTTTTCTTTTCTTTTTGCTGCCTCTCGGCCTACGTGGCCGAGTTTCCCCCGATGCACCGCCTCTCTCTTCTCTCTCGGCTGTCGTTCTTTAGCCCTTTATGCGAGTTTGCACCGAAGCCTCCTTTGGGGCGACGGCCCCTCTTTCTTCCTGTCTGGGAATCGTGCGGGCCAACGGTGGCCGGCCTAGTATTTTATAGTGTGGGCCTTTTTGGCGGTGGCTTTTTCTGTCTTTTCTTTGGTCTTTGCTGCCTCTCGGCCTACGTGGCCGAGTTTCCCCGATGTACCGCCTCTCTCTTCTCTCGCCGGCTGTCGTTCTTTAGCCCTTTATGCTATTTTGCACAGAAGCCTCCTTTGGGGCGGTGTCCTCTGGTTTTTTTTCTCTCTCTCTCTCTCTCTCAGGGATGCGTGCCGGCAAACATTGGCCGGCCCGGCTTAATGTATGGGCCTTGTCGCCTGTGGCTTTTTTCTTTCTTTTCTTTTCTTTTCTTTTCTTTTTGCTGCCTCTCGGCCTACGTGGCCGAGTTTCCCCCGATGCACCGCCTCTCTCTTCTCTCTCGGCTGTCGTTCTTTAGCCCTTTATGCGAGTTTGCACCGAAGCCTCCTTTGGGGCGACGGCCCCTCTTTCTTCCTGTCTGGGAATCGTGCGGGCCAACGGTGGCCGGCCTAGTATTTTATAGTGTGGGCCTTTTTGGCGGTGGCTTTTTCTGTCTTTTCTTTGGTCTTTGCTGCCTCTCGGCCTACGTGGCCGAGTTTCCCCGATGTACCGCCTCTCTCTTCTCTCGCCGGCTGTCGTTCTTTAGCCCTTTATGCTATTTTGCACAGAAGCCTCCTTTGGGGCGGTGTCCTCTGGTTTTTTTTCTCTCTCTCTCTCTCTCTCAGGGATGCGTGCCGGCAAACATTGGCCGGCCCGGCTTAATGTATGGGCCTTGTCGCCTGTGGCTTTTTTCTTTCTTTTCTTTTCTTTTCTTTTCTTTTTGCTGCCTCTCGGCCTACGTGGCCGAGTTTCCCCCGATGCACCGCCTCTCTCTTCTCTCTCGGCTGTCGTTCTTTAGCCCTTTATGCGAGTTTGCACCGAAGCCTCCTTTGGGGCGACGGCCCCTCTTTCTTCCTGTCTGGGAATCGTGCGGGCCAACGGTGGCCGGCCTAGTATTTTATAGTGTGGGCCTTTTTGGCGGTGGCTTTTTCTGTCTTTTCTTTGGTCTTTGCTGCCTCTCGGCCGGGCCTACGTGGCCGAGTTTCCCCGATGTACCGCCTCTCTCTTCTCTCGCCGGCTGTCGTTCTTTAGCCCTTTATGCTATTTTGCACAGAAGCCTCCTTTGGGGCGGTGTCCTCTGGGTTTTTTTCTCTCTCTCTCTCTCTCTCAGGGATGCGTGCCGGCAAACAGTGGCCGGCCCGGCTTAATGTATGGGCCTTGTCGCCTGTGGCTTTTTTCTTACTTTTCTTTTCTTTTCTTTTCTTTTTGCTGCCTCTCGGCCTACGTGGTCGGGTTTCCCACGATGCACCGCCTCTCTCTTCTCTCGCCGGCTGTCGTTCTTTACCCCTTTATGCGATTTTGCACAGAAGCCTCCTTTGGGGCGGCGGCCCCTCTTTCTTCCTCACAGGGAAGCGTGCCGGCCAACGGTGGCACGCCTAGTATTTCAACGTGTGGGCCTTGTCGGCCTATGTGGTCGACGTGTTTCCCACGATGCACCGCCTCTGTCTTCTCTCGCGGCTGTCGTTCTTTACCCCTTGGTGCAATCTTGCACAGAACCCTTTTGACAGATGGAAGGGCTATCTGAGCCTTGCGAAAGTGGTTACGGAGATCATCGCGGAACGCAAGAAGGTCCCATTTCCATCTCAGAGTTTGGACACAATGGAGTACGACATGCAGCTAGTCCTCAACGAGGACAACTTTGAAACAGCATCACAATGGGTTAATGGAAGCAGTTCCAGCAGCAAGAGCTCCAAAGGTAGTGCCAATGGCCAGGCTTCCCAAAACAAGGAGATTTGCAATTTCTGCAAACACAACGGGGAATCCAAGCAGGTCTATTCGTCCCACCGGCTGAAGGGGATGGACGGCACCGTGGAGTGCCCCATCTTGCGCAAATACACCTGTCCGCTCTGCGGTGCCACGGGCGAAAAGGCCCATACTTTAAAATACTGCCCACTGAGCCAAGGGAAGAGGTCGCTGTATCGCAAGTGCGGACGTAACTCGGCTGGACGCAAGGTGAGGAGATAAGAAGATCAGGAGAAGACCGAAGCATTTATTCTTAGTTTTAGTTTGACTTTGTAAAAGAACAACATTTGATTTCGAGCATCATTAACACTCTTTACATTTCCTCCCACTTTGTTTCAGGTTTGGAGAATGGAAGCCCAATTCTCTTAGACTACATTTGTGAGTCCAGAAATGTTTTTTTATGTATATTGTTGCCTTCTTTCACATTTGTTGTACCTAGGTTAATTATATTGTGTTTCTTTTAGATGTGTCAGTTGCCTAGTGTGATGATTCATGGGCCCTGCAGTCCTATTCCTGACAGTATTGTGGCAGATGAGGAGGAAAATATGGAGTTTTCCCCAGATTTCCGGTCGGAGTCAGAGCCTTGGCAGCTGCCTGAAGTTCTAGTCCAAGAACCAATTAAACCTGACCTTGGTGGGAACTCTCCCCCTTATGGGAGAAAACAGGCTTACACGACTGATAGAGGATCGAGAGAAAAATTTAGAAGTACTGCTCGCCTTGCTGCCAAATATGCCACTGATTAGAAGTATTTCCCCTGAGAAAATACGGGGAGTCTTGCACCTGCAAGCTGGTTTCCTTCGCTCCCTGTTCTCTAGGGAAAGTGATTGTTGTTTGGGGAAACGAGACCCAATATAGGGAAATTGCGCGAAGGATTCCTTGCGGAGTCAATTCGTCAGCTCCTGGAGAGAGGTCATGTGTGTGTGGACTTCGAATCCTGTTCCTTGCCTCCTGAATCTAGTTCCAAGCCTTGTCCTCGTCTCACGGATTTACCACAGATCTTGTTCCATGCTTCAAGTTGCTTTGCCTTTAGCCACAGCTCCAGCCACGTTCCAAGTAACTTTCAGCCTTGTGTCAAGCTTCATTGGATTCAAGACTTTTTCTGTTTTCCCAACGCTTTGCTTGGCAAAGCGTGTGTTGCGGTTATTGGATTATAATCTTTGGACTCTAATATTTCATATTGGACAATAATCTGCTGGACTATATTTGGCCTCATTTGAAAGGTCTGCTTCTGAACTTTATTCTACACTTGTTTTTATTGACTTTATATATTCCTTTAATAAAGATATTAGATAGAATCTGGCCTCAGTGTATGGTTATTGGTGCCCAGCAGCCTAGATCCTGACACCTTGTATCATGCTTTTTTATACATATAATCATGTTTTTTACATATGTAATATCACGTTCCTTTGACATCTGTAATTGCCTTATATCATATTTTATATTGTGTTTTATATATGCAGTTACTTTACATGTTTCTTTTATGTATGGATGTATAATTTTTACATGTTTAATTATATTATTTGCAACTATAATTGCCTAATATCATGCTTCTTTTATATATGCAATGACATCATGTTTATTTAACGTATATAAGTGCCTTATATCATGTCCGGGTTATCATGTGTGTCTCCAGAGGGATGCAGCCCTATCCTTTGCAGGGAAAATATAGAAATATCTTCTAAATGGCTACTGTCTAGAATTTTGTTTTGTAAAGAAAGGAAAAGTTTATATGCTATTGGAAAGAAAGATACTATTTTATGTTTAAATTTTGGAAAGGAATAGAATTGGTTATTATTACTGTGGTCTAACCTTCAATTGTTTGCAAGTTGTTCTAAAGTTTGGATCGTAGAGTTTAATAAACAGAGTTTATGGTTTTGGCATCAAAACTGTTCATGTTGTGCTTAAATGGGATTGAATTTTCTTTAATTTGTGGCCCATAATAGGCTGGTTATAAGCCTGATCTGGAAGGCAGCCAAGGCAAAGACCATTGAGCTGCTGAACTTGCAGACTGAAAGGTCCCAGGTTCAAATCCCGGGAGCAGAGTGAGCGCCCGCTGTTAGCTCCAGCTTCTGCCAACCTAGCAGCTTGAAAACATGCCAATGTGAGTAGATGAATAGGTACCGCTGTGGCGGGAAGGTAATGGCACTCCATGTAGTCATGCCGACCACATGACCTTGGAGGTGTCTATGGACAACACTGGCTCTTGGGGTTAGAAATGGAGGTGAGCACAACCCCCAGAGTCAGACATGACTGAACTTAACGTCAAGGGATACCTTTACACACACACACATGCAGGGACGACACCAATTTAACAAAGTTTCAGCCACAAAAACAAAGTTTCTAAAGTAGAGCAATGACTTTCACAGTAAAGACAACCCAATTTAACAGGAAATAAGACTTTCAAACCAGGAACAGATTTCTGCAATTATTAAAAAATGGTTCATTATAAAAGCTATGAAAATTTGCCAAAAATCAGAGGATAAGGGAAACGTTCCACATTTTGGTGAGCTATCAGTGTTAAATGTGTTCTACCACTGTACCAAGTTTGAAGAAGATCACTCAAAAAATGAGGGCGGGAGAGCCCCCTAAGTCCCCCCCCTTCGGGCTGTTTTTGGGCCACCGCGCATGCGCGTCCGCCATTAACGAATTAATTTCGAAAATAACGAATTTTCGTTAATTTCGAAAAATTTTGGGGGCCAAATTCGTTATTAGCAACAAAAACGAAAAACTGCCCCCTCTAGTTTTGAAACGAGTTTAGAATCAAATTTTTCATGGATCGATCAAGCCTACCCGCCGGGTTTGGAAAAACATCAAATTTTCCAGAAAAAGTGACCTCTGCCAAATCTGAAAAACTTGCCAAATTTTCATTTTTCTGACCCGCCGGGTTTGGAAAAACATCAAATTTTCCAGAAAAAGTGACCTCTGCCAAATCTGAAAAACTTGCCAAATTTTCATTTTTCTGACCCGCCGGGTTTGGAAAAACATCAAATTTTCCAGAAAAAGTGACCTCTGCCAAATCTGAAAAACTTGCCAAATTTTCATTTTTCTGACCCGCCGGGTTTGGAAAAACATCAAATTTTCCAGAAAAAGTGACCTCTGCCAAATCTGAAAAACTTGCCAAATTTTCATTTTTCAGACCCGCCGGGTTTGGAAAAACATCAAATTTTCCAGAAAAAGTGACCTCTGCCAAATCTGAAAAACTTGCCAAATTTTCATTTTTCTGACCCGCCGGGTTTGGAAAAACATCAAATTTTCCAGAAAAAGTGACCTCTGCCAAATCTGAAAAACTTGCCAAATTTTCATTTTTCTGACCCGCCGGGTTTGGAAAAACATCAAATTTTCCAGAAAAAGTGACCTCTGCCAAATCTGAAAAACTTGCCAAATTTTCATTTTTCTGACCCGCCGGGTTTGGAAAAACATCAAATTTTCCAGAAAAAGTGACCTCTGCCAAATCTGAAAAACTTGCCAAATTTTCATTTTTCTGACCCGCCGGGTTTGGAAAAACATCAAATTTTCCAGAAAAAGTGACCTCTGCCAAATCTGAAAAACTTGCCAAATTTTCATTTTTCTGACCCGCCGGGTTTGGAAAAACATCAAATTTTCCAGAAAAAGTGACCTCTGCCAAATCTGAAAAACTTGCCAAATTTTCATTTTTCTGACCCGCCGGGTTTGGAAAAACATCAAATTTTCCAGAAAAAGTGACCTCTGCCAAATCTGAAAAACTTGCCAAATTTTCATTTTTCTGACCCGCCGGGTTTGGAAAATGATGAAATTTTCCAGAAAAAGTGACCTCTGCCAAATCTGAAAAACTTGCCAAATTTTCATTTTTCTGACCCGCCGGGTTTGGAAAAACATCAAATTTTCCAGAAAAAGTGACCTCTGCCAAATCTGAAAAACTTGCCAAATTTTCATTTTTCTGACCCGCCGGGTTTGGAAAAACATCAAATTTTCCAGAAAAAGTGACCTCTGCCAAATCTGAAAAACTTGCCAAATTTTCATTTTTCTGACCCGCCGGGTTTGGAAAAACATCAAATTTTCCAGAAAAAGTGACCTCTGCCAAATCTGAAAAACTTGCCAAATTTTCATTTTTCTGACCCGCCGGGTTTGGAAAATCATCAAATTTTCCAGAAAAAGTGACCTCTGCCAAATCTGAAAAACTTGCCAAATTTTCATTTTTCTGACCCGCCGGGTTTGGAAAAACATCAAATTTTCCAGAAAAAGTGACCTCTGCCAAATCTGAAAAACTTGCCAAATTTTCATTTTTCTGACCCGCCGGGTTTGGAAAAACATCAAATTTTCCAGAAAAAGTGACCTCTGCCAAATCTGAAAAACTTGCCAAATTTTCATTTTTCTGACCCGCCGGGTTTGGAAAATGATGAAATTTTCCAGAAAAAGTGACCTCTGCCAAATCTGAAAAACTTGCCAAATTTTCATTTTTCTGACCCGCCGGGTTTGGAAAATGATGAAATTTTCCAGAAAAAGTGACCTCTGCCAAATCTGAAAAACTTGCCAAATTTTCATTTTTCTGACCCGCCGGGTTTGGAAAAACATCAAATTTTCCAGAAAAAGTGACCTCTGCCAAATCTGAAAAACTTGCCAAATTTTCATTTTTCTGACCCGCCGGGTTTGGAAAAACATCAAATTTTCCAGAAAAAGTGACCTCTGCCAAATCTGAAAAACTTGCCAAATTTTCATTTTTCTGACCCGCCGGGTTTGGAAAAACATCAAATTTTCCAGAAAAAGTGACCTCTGCCAAATCTGAAAAACTTGCCAAATTTTCATTTTTCTGACCCGCCGGGTTTGGAAAATGATGAAATTTTCCAGAAAAAGTGACCTCTGCCAAATCTGAAAAACTTGCCAAATTTTCATTTTTCTGACCCGCCGGGTTTGGAAAAACATCAAATTTTCCAGAAAAAGTGACCTCTGCCAAATCTGAAAAACTTGCCAAATTTTCATTTTTCTGACCCGCCGGGTTTGGAAAAACATCAAATTTTCCAGAAAAAGTGACCTCTGCCAAATCTGAAAAACTTGCCAAATTTTCATTTTTCTGACCCGCCGGGTTTGGAAAAACATCAAATTTTCCAGAAAAAGTGACCTCTGCCAAATCTGAAAAACTTGCCAAATTTTCATTTTTCTGACCCGCCGGGTTTGGAAAAACATCAAATTTTCCAGAAAAAGTGACCTCTGCCAAATCTGAAAAACTTGCCAAATTTTCATTTTTCTGACCCGCCGGGTTTGGAAAAACATCAAATTTTCCAGAAAAAGTGACCTCTGCCAAATCTGAAAAACTTGCCAAATTTTCATTTTTCTGACCCGCCGGGTTTGGAAAAACATCAAATTTTCCAGAAAAAGTGACCTCTGCCAAATCTGAAAAACTTGCCAAATTTTCATTTTTCTGACCCGCCGGGTTTGGAAAAACATCAAATTTTCCAGAAAAAGTGACCTCTGCCAAATCTGAAAAACTTGCCAAATTTTCATTTTTCTGACCCGCCGGGTTTGGAAAATCATCAAATTTTCCAGAAAAAGTGACCTCTGCCAAATCTGAAAAACTTGCCAAATTTTCATTTTTCTGACCCGCCGGGTTTGGAAAAACATCAAATTTTCCAGAAAAATTGACCTCTGCCAAATCTGAAAAACTTGCCAAATTTTCATTTTTCTGACCCGCCGGGTTTGGAAAATCATCAAATTTTCCAGAAAAAGTGACCTCTGCCAAATCTGAAAAACTTGCCAAATTTTCATTTTTCTGACCCGCCGGGTTTGGAAAATGATGAAATTTTCCAGAAAAAGTGACCTCTGCCAAATCTGATAAACTTGCCAAATTTTCATTTTTCTGACCCGCCGGGTTTGGAAAAACATCAAATTTTCCAGAAAAAGTGACCTCTGCCAAATCTGAAAAACTTGCCAAATTTTCATTTTTCTGACCCGCCGGGTTTGGAAAAACATCAAATTTTCCAGAAAAAGTGACCTCTGCCAAATCTGAAAAACTTGCCAAATTTTCATTTTTCTGACCCGCCGGGTTTGGAAAATGATGAAATTTTCCAGAAAAAGTGACCTCTGCCAAATCTGAAAAACTTGCCAAATTTTCATTTTTCTGACCCGCCGGGTTTGGAAAATCATCAAATTTTCCAGAAAAAGTGACCTCTGCCAAATCTGAAAAACTTGCCAAATTTTCATTTTTCTGACCCGCCGGGTTTGGAAAATGATGAAATTTTCCAGAAAAAGTGACCTCTGCCAAATCTGAAAAACTTGCCAAATTTTCATTTTTCTGACCCGCCGGGTTTGGAAAAACATCAAATTTTCCAGAAAAAGTGACCTCTGCCAAATCTGAAAAACTTGCCAAATTTTCATTTTTCTGACCCGCCGGGTTTGGAAAATCATCAAATTTTCCAGAAAAAGTGACCTCTGCCAAATCTGAAAAACTTGCCAAATTTTCATTTTTCTGACCCGCCGGGTTTGGAAAATGATGAAATTTTCCAGAAAAAGTGACCTCTGCCAAATCTGAAAAACTTGCCAAATTTTCATTTTTCTGACCCGCCGGGTTTGGAAAATCATCAAATTTTCCAGAAAAAGTGACCTCTGCCAAATCTGAAAAACTTGCCAAATTTTCATTTTTCTGACCCGCCGGGTTTGGAAAAACATCAAATTTTCCAGAAAAAGTGACCTCTGCCAAATCTGAAAAACTTGCCAAATTTTCATTTTTCTGACCCGCCGGGTTTGGAAAAACATCAAATTTTCCAGAAAAAGTGACCTCTGCCAAATCTGAAAAACTTGCCAAATTTTCATTTTTCTGACCCGCCGGGTTTGGAAAAACATCAAATTTTCCAGAAAAAGTGACCTCTGCCAAATCTGAAAAACTTGCCAAATTTTCATTTTTCTGACCCGCCGGGTTTGGAAAATCATCAAATTTTCCAGAAAAAGTGACCTCTGCCAAATCTGAAAAACTTGCCAAATTTTCATTTTTCTGACCCGCCGGGTTTGGAAAATGATGAAATTTTCCAGAAAAAGTGACCTCTGCCAAATCTGAAAAACTTGCCAAATTTTCATTTTTCTGACCCGCCGGGTTTGGAAAAACATCAAATTTTCCAGAAAAAGTGACCTCTGCCAAATCTGAAAAACTTGCCAAATTTTCATTTTTCTGACCCGCCGGGTTTGGAAAATGATGAAATTTTCCAGAAAAAGTGACCTCTGCCAAATCTGAAAAACTTGCCAAATTTTCATTTTTCTGACCCGCCGGGTTTGGAAAATCATCAAATTTTCCAGAAAAAGTGACCTCTGCCAAATCTGAAAAACTTGCCAAATTTTCATTTTTCTGACCCGCCGGGTTTGGAAAATCATCAAATTTTCCAGAAAAAGTGACCTCTGCCAAATCTGAAAAACTTGCCAAATTTTCATTTTTCTGACCCGCCGGGTTTGGAAAATGATGAAATTTTCCAGAAAAAGTGACCTCTGCCAAATCTGAAAAACTTGCCAAATTTTCATTTTTCTGACCCGCCGGGTTTGGAAAAACATCAAATTTTCCAGAAAAAGTGACCTCTGCCAAATCTGAAAAACTTGCCAAATTTTCATTTTTCTGACCCGCCGGGTTTGGAAAATCATCAAATTTTCCAGAAAAAGTGACCTCTGCCAAATCTGAAAAACTTGCCAAATTTTCATTTTTCTGACCCGCCGGGTTTGGAAAAACATCAAATTTTCCAGAAAAATTGACCTCTGCCAAATCTGAAAAACTTGCCAAATTTTCATTTTTCTGACCCGCCGGGTTTGGAAAATCATCAAATTTTCCAGAAAAAGTGACCTCTGCCAAATCTGAAAAACTTGCCAAATTTTCATTTTTCTGACCCGCCGGGTTTGGAAAATGATGAAATTTTCCAGAAAAAGTGACCTCTGCCAAATCTGATAAACTTGCCAAATTTTCATTTTTCTGACCCGCCGGGTTTGGAAAAACATCAAATTTTCCAGAAAAAGTGACCTCTGCCAAATCTGAAAAACTTGCCAAATTTTCATTTTTCTGACCCGCCGGGTTTGGAAAAACATCAAATTTTCCAGAAAAAGTGACCTCTGCCAAATCTGAAAAACTTGCCAAATTTTCATTTTTCTGACCCGCCGGGTTTGGAAAATGATGAAATTTTCCAGAAAAAGTGACCTCTGCCAAATCTGAAAAACTTGCCAAATTTTCATTTTTCTGACCCGCCGGGTTTGGAAAATCATCAAATTTTCCAGAAAAAGTGACCTCTGCCAAATCTGAAAAACTTGCCAAATTTTCATTTTTCTGACCCGCCGGGTTTGGAAAATGATGAAATTTTCCAGAAAAAGTGACCTCTGCCAAATCTGAAAAACTTGCCAAATTTTCATTTTTCTGACCCGCCGGGTTTGGAAAAACATCAAATTTTCCAGAAAAAGTGACCTCTGCCAAATCTGAAAAACTTGCCAAATTTTCATTTTTCTGACCCGCCGGGTTTGGAAAATCATCAAATTTTCCAGAAAAAGTGACCTCTGCCAAATCTGAAAAACTTGCCAAATTTTCATTTTTCTGACCCGCCGGGTTTGGAAAATGATGAAATTTTCCAGAAAAAGTGACCTCTGCCAAATCTGAAAAACTTGCCAAATTTTCATTTTTCTGACCCGCCGGGTTTGGAAAATCATCAAATTTTCCAGAAAAAGTGACCTCTGCCAAATCTGAAAAACTTGCCAAATTTTCATTTTTCTGACCCGCCGGGTTTGGAAAAACATCAAATTTTCCAGAAAAAGTGACCTCTGCCAAATCTGAAAAACTTGCCAAATTTTCATTTTTCTGACCCGCCGGGTTTGGAAAAACATCAAATTTTCCAGAAAAAGTGACCTCTGCCAAATCTGAAAAACTTGCCAAATTTTCATTTTTCTGACCCGCCGGGTTTGGAAAAACATCAAATTTTCCAGAAAAAGTGACCTCTGCCAAATCTGAAAAACTTGCCAAATTTTCATTTTTCTGACCCGCCGGGTTTGGAAAATCATCAAATTTTCCAGAAAAAGGGACCTCTGCCAAATCTGAAAAACTTGCCAAATTTTCATTTTTCTGACCCGCCGGGTTTGGAAAATGATGAAATTTTCCAGAAAAAGTGACCTCTGCCAAATCTGAAAAACTTGCCAAATTTTCATTTTTCTGACCCGCCGGGTTTGGAAAAACATCAAATTTTCCAGAAAAAGTGACCTCTGCCAAATCTGAAAAACTTGCCAAATTTTCATTTTTCTGACCCGCCGGGTTTGGAAAATGATGAAATTTTCCAGAAAAAGTGACCTCTGCCAAATCTGAAAAACTTGCCAAATTTTCATTTTTCTGACCCGCCGGGTTTGGAAAATCATCAAATTTTCCAGAAAAAGTGACCTCTGCCAAATCTGAAAAACTTGCCAAATTTTCATTTTTCTGACCCGCCGGGTTTGGAAAATCATCAAATTTTCCAGAAAAAGTGACCTCTGCCAAATCTGAAAAACTTGCCAAATTTTCATTTTTCTGACCCGCCGGGTTTGGAAAATGATGAAATTTTCCAGAAAAAGTGACCTCTGCCAATCTGAAAAACTTGCCAAATTTTCATTTTTCTGACCCGCCGGGTTTGGAAAATGATGAAATTTTCCAGAAAAAGTGACCTCTGCCAAATCTGAAAAACTTGCCAAATTTTCATTTTTCTGACCCGCCGGGTTTGGAAAATGATGAAATTTTCCAGAAAAAGTGACCTCTGCCAAATCTGAAAAACTTGCCAAATTTTCATTTTTCTGAGCCGCCGGGTTTGGAAAAACATCAAATTTTCCAGAAAAAGTGACCTCTGCCAAATCTGAAAAACTTGCCAAATTTTCATTTTTCTGACCCGCCGCGGTTTGGAAAAACATCAAATTTTCCAGAAAAAGTGACCTCTGCCAAATCTGAAAAACTTGCCAAATTTTCACTTTTCTGACCCGCCGGGTTTGGAAAAACATCAAATTTTCCAGAAAAAGTGACCTCTGCCAAATCTGAAAAACTTGCCAAATTTTCATTTTTCTGACCCGCCGGGTTTGGAAAAACATCAAATTTTCCAGAAAAAGTGACCTCTGCCAAATCTGAAAAACTTGCAAATTTTCATTTTTCTGACCCGCCGGGTTTGGAAAATGATGAAATTTTCCAGAAAAAGTGACCTCTGCCAAATCTGAAAAACTTGCCAAATTTTCATTTTTCTGACCCGCCGGGTTTGGAAAAACATCAAATTTTCCAGAAAAAGTGACCTCTGCCAAATCTGAAAAACTTGCCAAATTTTCATTTTTCTGACCCGCCGGGTTTGGAAAAACATCAAATTTTCCAGAAAAAGTGACCTCTGCCAAATCTGAAAAACTTGCCAAATTTTCATTTTTCTGAGCCGCCGGGTTTGGAAAAACATCAAATTTTCCAGAAAAAGTGACCTCTGCCAAATCTGAAAAACTTGCCAAATTTTCATTTTTCTGACCCGCCGGGTTTGGAAAAACATCAAATTTTCCAGAAAAAGTGACCTCTGCCAAATCTGAAAAACTTGCCAAATTTTCACTTTTTCTGACCCGCCGGGTTTGGAAAAACATCAAATTTTCCAGAAAAAGTGACCTCTGCCAAATCTGAAAAACTTGCCAAATTTTCATTTTTCTGACCCGCCGGGTTTGGAAAAACATCAAATTTTCCAGAAAAAGTGACCTCTGCCAAATCTGAAAAACTTGCCAAATTTTCATTTTTCTGACCCGCCGGGTTTGGAAAATGATGAAATTTTCCAGAAAAAGTGACCTCTGCCAAATCTGAAAAACTTGCCAAATTTTCATTTTTCTGACCCGCCGGGTTTGGAAAAACATCAAATTTTCCAGAAAAAGTGACCTCTGCCAAATCTGAAAAACTTGCCAAATTTTCATTTTTCTGACCCGCCGGGTTTGGAAAAACATCAAATTTTCCAGAAAAAGTGACCTCTGCCAAATCTGAAAAACTTGCCAAATTTTCATTTTTCTGACCCCGCCGGGTTTGGAAAAACATCAAATTTTCCAGAAAAAGTGACCTCTGCCAAATCTGAAAAACTTGCCAAATTTTCATTTTTCTGACCCGCCGGGTTTGGAAAAACATCAAATTTTCCAGAAAAAGTGACCTCTGCCAAATCTGAAAAACTTGCCAAATTTTCATTTTTCTGACCCGCCGGGTTTGGAAAATCATCAAATTTTCCAGAAAAAGTGACCTCTGCCAAATCTGAAAAACTTGCCAAATTTTCATTTTTCTGACCCGCCGGGTTTGGAAAATGATGAAATTTTCCAGAAAAAGTGACCTCTGCCAAATCTGAAAAACTTGCCAAATTTTCATTTTTCTGACCCGCCGGGTTTGGAAAAACATCAAAATTTTCCAGAAAAAGTGACCTCTGCCAAATCTGAAAAAACTTGCCAAATTTTCATTTTTCTGACCCGCCGGTTTGGAAAAACATCAAATTTTCCAGAAAAAGTGACCTCTGCCAAATCTGAAAAACTTGCCAAATTTTCATTTTTCTGACCCGCCGGGTTTGGAAAAACATCAAATTTTCCAGAAAAAGTGACCTCTGCCAAATCTGAAAAACTTGCCAAATTTTCATTTTTCTGACCCGCCGGGTTTGGAAAATCATCAAATTTTCCAGAAAAAGTGACCTCTGCCAAATCTGAAAAACTTGCCAAATTTTCATTTTTCTGACCCCGCCGGGTTTGGAAAATGATGAAATTTTCCAGAAAAAGTGACCTCTGCCAAATCTGAAAAACTTGCCAAATTTTCATTTTTCTGACCCGCCGGGTTTGGAAAATGATGAAATTTTCCAGAAAAAGTGACCTCTGCCAAATCTGAAAAACTTGCCAAATTTTCATTTTTCTGACCCGCCGGGTTTGGAAAATGATGAAATTTTCCAGAAAAAGTGACCTCTGCCAAATCTGAAAAACTTGCCAAATTTTCATTTTTCTGAGCCGCCGGGTTTGGAAAAACATCAAATTTTCCAGAAAAAGTGACCTCTGCCAAATCTGAAAAACTTGCCAAATTTTCATTTTTCTGACCCGCCGGGTTTGGAAAAACATCAAATTTTCCAGAAAAAGTGACCTCTGCCAAATCTGAAAAACTTGCCAAATTTTCACTTTTCTGACCCGCCGGGTTTGGAAAAACATCAAATTTTCCAGAAAAAGTGACCTCTGCCAAATCTGAAAAACTTGCCAAATTTTCATTTTTCTGACCCGCCGGGTTTGGAAAAACATCAAATTTTCCAGAAAAAAGTGACCTCTGCCAAATCTGAAAAACTTGCCAAATTTTCATTTTTCTGACCCGCCGGGTTTGGGAAAATGATGAAATTTTCCAGAAAAAGTGACCTCTGCCAAATCTGAAAAACTTGCCAAATTTTCATTTTTCTGACCCGCCGGGTTTGGAAAAACATCAAATTTTCCAGAAAAAGTGACCTCTGCCAAATCTGAAAAACTTGCCAAATTTTCATTTTTCTGACCCGCCGGGTTTGGAAAAACATCAAATTTTCCAGAAAAAGTGACCTCTGCCAAATCTGAAAAACTTGCCAAATTTTCATTTTTCTGAGCCGCCGGGTTTGGAAAAACATCAAATTTTCCAGAAAAAGTGACCTCTGCCAAATCTGAAAAACTTGCCAAATTTTCATTTTTCTGACCCGCCGGGTTTGGAAAAACATCAAATTTTCCAGAAAAAGTGACCTCTGCCAAATCTGAAAAACTTGCCAAATTTTCATTTTTCTGACCCGCCGGGTTTGGAAAAACATCAAATTTTCCAGAAAAAGTGACCTCTGCCAAATCTGAAAAACTTGCCAAATTTTCATTTTTCTGACCCGCCGGGTTTGGAAAAACATCAAATTTTCCAGAAAAAGTGACCTCTGCCAAATCTGAAAAACTTGCCAAATTTTCATTTTTCTGACCCGCCGGGTTTGGAAAATGATGAAATTTTCCAGAAAAAGTGACCTCTGCCAAATCTGAAAAACTTGCCAAATTTTCATTTTTCTGACCCGCCGGGTTTGGAAAAACATCAAATTTTCCAGAAAAAGTGACCTCTGCCAAATCTGAAAAACTTGCCAAATTTTCATTTTTCTGACCCGCCGGGTTTGGAAAAACATCAAATTTTCCAGAAAAAGTGACCTCTGCCAAATCTGAAAAACTTGCCAAATTTTCATTTTTCTGACCCGCCGGGTTTGGGAAAAACATCAAATTTTCCAGAAAAAGTGACCTCTGCCAAATCTGAAAAACTTGCCAAATTTTCATTTTTCTGACCCGCCGGGTTTGGAAAAACATCAAATTTTCCAGAAAAAGTGACCTCTGCCAAATCTGAAAAACTTGCCAAATTTTCATTTTTCTGACCCGCCGGGTTTGGAAAATCATCAAATTTTCCAGAAAAAGTGACCTCTGCCAAATCTGAAAAACTTGCCAAATTTTCATTTTTCTGACCCGCCGGGTTTGGAAAATCATCAAATTTTCCAGAAAAAGTGACCCTCTGCCAAATCTGAAAAACTTGCCAAATTTTCATTTTTCTGACCCGCCGGGTTTGGAAAAACATCAAATTTTCCAGAAAAAGTGACCTCTGCCAAATCTGAAAAACTTGCCAAATTTTCATTTTTCTGACCCGCCGGGTTTGGAAAAACATCAAATTTTCCAGAAAAAGTGACCTCTGCCAAATCTGAAAAACTTGCCAAATTTTCATTTTTCTGACCCGCCGGGTTTGGAAAAACATCAAATTTTCCAGAAAAAGTGACCTCTGCCAAATCTGAAAAACTTGCCAAATTTTCATTTTTCTGACCCGCCGGGTTTGGAAAATCATCAAATTTTCCAGAAAAAGTGACCTCTGCCAAATCTGAAAAACTTGCCAAATTTTCATTTTTCTGACCCGCCGGGTTTGGAAAATGATGAAATTTTCCAGAAAAAGTGACCTCTGCCAAATCTGAAAAACTTGTCAAATTTTCATTTTTCTGACCCGCCGGGTTTGGAAAATCATCAAATTTTCCAGAAAAAGTGACCTCTGCCAAATCTGAAAAACTTGCCAAATTTTCATTTTTCTGACCCGCCGGGTTTGGAAAATGATGAAATTTTCCAGAAAAAGTGACCTCTGCCAAATCTGAAAAACTTGCCAAATTTTCATTTTTCTGAGCCGCCGGGTTTGGAAAAACATCAAATTTTCCAGAAAAAGTGACCTCTGCCAAATCTGAAAAACTTGCCAAATTTTCATTTTCTGACCCGCCGGGTTTGGAAAAACATCAAATTTTCCAGAAAAAGTGACCTCTGCCAAATCTGAAAAACTTGCCAAATTTTCACTTTTCTGACCCGCCGGGTTTGGAAAAACATCAAATTTTCCAGAAAAAGTGACCTCTGCCAAATCTGAAAAACTTGCCAAATTTTCATTTTTCTCACCCGCCGGGTTTGGAAAAACATCAAATTTTCCAGAAAAAGTGACCTCTGCCAAATCTGAAAAACTTGCCAAATTTTCATTTTTCTGACCCGCCGGGTTTGGAAAATGATGAAATTTTCCAGAAAAAGTGACCTCTGCCAAATCTGAAAAACTTGCCAAATTTTCATTTTTCTGACCCGCCGGGTTTGGAAAATGATGAAATTTTCCAGAAAAAGTGACCTCTGCCAAATCTGAAAAACTTGCCAAATTTTCATTTTTCTGACCCGCCGGGTTTGGAAAAACATCAAATTTTCCAGAAAAAGTGACCTCTGCCAAATCTGAAAAACTTGCCAAATTTTCATTTTTCTGACCCGCCGGGTTGGAAAAACATCAAATTTTCCAGAAAAAGTGACCTCTGCCAAATCTGAAAAACTTGCCAAATTTTCATTTTTCTGACCCGCCGGGTTTGGAAAATGATGAAATTTTCCAGAAAAGTGACCTCTGCCAAATCTGAAAAACTTGCCAA
>NW_026943946.1:0-32891 GCF_035594765.1 Anolis carolinensis
TCGCCAAGGACTACATTTCCCTTTCTCACTTAAGGATGGGCTACTATGTTACAGGAATCATGTTTACATCCCTCCAGGTCCAGGCAGAGAAAAGGCACTTCGCCTGTGTCACGACTGCAAGCCAGCAGGGCATTTTGGACTTTTCAAAACCATGCACTTGATCCTACGGGATTTCTGGTGGCCCAAGATCCGCAAGGATGTGGAGAAATATGTCAATACCTGCCCGGTATGTCAGCGTTCCAAGACAAGAAGAGAGAAGCCGTCAGGGCTACTGCATCCCCTTCCTACTCCATCTCGCCCATGGGAGATAATTTCTGCGGATTTTATCACTGACCTACCACCCTCCCTTGGATTTACCACGATCCTAGTGGTGGTGGACCTTTTTACCAAGTTGGCCCATTTCATTCCCTGCGATGGTCTCCCCACGGCCAAAGAGACTGCAGATTTATTCCTTCAGCATATTTTCCGGCTACATGGATTGCCCAAGAGTTTAGTCACTGACCGTGGATCTCAATTCACCTCTCGTTTCTGGAAAGCACTACAGAAACTATTGGGCATAGACTCTCGTTTATCTTCAGCTCACCATCCCCAAACGGATGGGCAAACGGAGCGCACCAATGCCACTTTGGAACAATACCTTCGCTGTTATGTAAACTATCAACAGGACAATTGGGCTTCCCTATTACCTCTATCGGAGTTTGCTTACAACAATGGTGTCCAGGCTTCAACTAAAGAAACCCCGTTCTTTGCGAACTACGGCTTCCATCCACGTTTCTTCCCTTCTGTCATTGAAACTTCAGAAGTCCCTGCAGCGGAGGACTGGCTGCAAGAACTCACAGCGGTGCAACAACTCTTGCACCAGCAACTGGATCAAGCCAAGGAGGACTATAAACGCCACACTGATGGCCATCGCCAGCCAGGCCCTGAAATCAAGGTAGGAGATCGGGTTCTGTTGTCCACTCGCTTTTTGCCCTCCCACCGTCCCTGCCGGAAGTTAGATGCCCGCTTCATTGGTCCCTACCCAGTGGTGGCGCAACTTAACCCCGTGACTTTCAAACTACAACTTCCGCGCTCCATGCGCATTCATCCGGTGTTTCATTGTTCCCTGCTCCTTCCGGCAGATGGGGTACGCCCCGATGTGGACCGGCCGGCCCCCGCCCCCGTTTTGGTGGACGGGGAGGAAGAATTCGAGGTTCAGGACATTTTGGATTCTCGCTTTTATCGCCGCCGCCTTCAGTATCTCATTGACTGGGTGGGTTTTGGGCCCCGAAGAACGCTCTTGGGTAGACGCTTCCACGGTCCATGCCCCCGACTTAGTTCGCCGCTTCCATCAGACCTACCCCGCCAAGCTGCGGCCCCGCGACTCGAGGAGAGCGGCCATGTTGGAGAGGGGCCTTGAGGAGGGGGATAGTGTGATGTCTCATGGGCCTTGTAGTCCCGTTCCTAGTGCTATTGTGGCAGATGAGGAGGAAAATTTGGGATTTCCACCGGTTCAGCTTGAATCGGAGCCTCGCCACCTGGAGGATGTTTGTCCTCAGGAAGTTAACCAAACAAGCCTTGGGCAGAATTCTCCCCCGTTTTCCCGAAAGGACAATTATAATAGAGATAGAGGGGCGAGGGAGGCTAATCGCCGGAGCCTCAGAATCGCTGCCAGACAATTAGCTGATTAGGTCTGCTTCCCTTGGGAAATTCTAAGGAGTCATGCATCTGGACACAGTTTGGGTTTCACTTCTTGTTCTCCAGGGAAAGTGTTCTATTGGCGGGAAAACAAGACTCTATATAGGGGTTTTGCCGCAAGGGGAACCTTGCGGAGTCAATTTGTTCAGCTTGAGGAGAGAGATCGTGTGTAGACTTCGTACCCCAGTTCCCTGTTTCACGGATCAAGTTTTCAACCTAGCCTTGTTTCACGGATCAAGATTCCAGCCTTGCCTTGTTTCACGGACTTCTATGGACTCAGTTCTTGTTTCATGTTTGCCTTGTTTCAAGTTTGATCTAGCCAAGATTCAAGCCTATTTTCCAGCCTTGTTGTCAAGCTACCTTGGACTTTAGAGACCCTGTCATTTCCCCACACTTTGCTTGGCAAAGTGTGTGTTTCAGTCAAGTGGATTATAACTTTGAACTCTAATATCTTATATTGGACATTATTTTCCTGGACTATATTTGACCTCATCTGAAAGGTCTGCTTCTGAACTATACTCTTCACTTGTTTTTATTGACTTTATATATTTCCTTAATAAAGATATTAGATAGATTCTGGTCTCTGCGCATGGTTATTGGTGCTCTGCAGCCTGGGTCCTGACACACCCCTAGGCTGCGTAAAACCACACTGAAGCCTCAGAATATAGCAAGCAAGCTGTTTGAGGATTATATGCAAGCAATAGCAAAATTGAAGTTCAAACTCAATAAAACAAGAACAAATCTTTTTAAGGGAAATTCAAGGCTTTTTTCCCATGGGAAGATTGCTCATTATTTTCCTTCAAAAGCAAATGTCTACTTCTTCTCACAAACTCCTGTTCCCTCCTCTAGTGAGTTATGGCTTCCTTCCTGTCAAACTCATTATCCTTCTCCACTTTATCAGCTCCCACATCCAAGCTAGAATGTCCATCTGGCACCTGGAGATCAACCTTGACTGCTGTGAGGAATGTGATTCAAACTGCCTGCTTGCAACCATTCTGTCTCTGGTCCCAGAATCCACTGAGACAAACTCTGGCTGCATCTCGG
This sequence comes from Anolis carolinensis, assembly GCF_035594765.1. Classification (NCBI taxonomy): domain Eukaryota; kingdom Metazoa; phylum Chordata; class Lepidosauria; order Squamata; family Anolidae; genus Anolis; species Anolis carolinensis. Next base: position 2,722 of record NW_026943946.1, read on the forward strand.
GTTCTGGCTGCATCTCAGGCCCAAACCCAGGGTCCTCTGGCAAGGTAGGTGCAGGGACAATCACAGGCTGAATGGGGCCAATCTCCGGCTGGGTTACAACATCCCCAAACCTCTTGTTTAGTTGCTGATCAATTCCTCTGATAACTGTGTGCCATAGGAAAGAGTTAAGGTAGCGGCAGTGGGAGGGGTCATGCAAATTAAGGAACCCTGGGATATCCATTCTTGAGGAAAAACAGAACAGCTAAGATGAAATTATCCCCACATGAAAGTATTCACTTGGATAATGCTCTGGCCAGGGGGAACAGGGCATTGCATTTCACCATTACATAATTGTAAGTAAGTTTACAATAATGTAAATGCCTAAAAGGATGCTAGCCTGTGTTTCTGCCATGAAATCAATCTATTAGTGCACAAGAAGCAATGTTTTCTACTATTATTCCTGATTTTGAAAAGCTGTTGTATTTGCTCTTGCACAGCAGTGAAAAATTTAATGGTCAGTGACAATTTTCTTAACAAGATGCGTTAAAATGTTGAGGTATTCTTCCTCTTCAAAGAAAAGAACATTAGTGGTATTATCCGCATCCATGTCACGTTAAAGTTCTTAGCTGCTGAGGAAAAGCAGACCTTTTGGTTGCAGTGTCTTCTCGACGGTATACAATCTTGAAAATATTAGGCCAAGAACAAAAGCTTTGTAGTAGCATAAATGTTTGCTACAGGGACAAACAAGTCTAAACCCTGTAGATCATTTTAAATGAATAATACATCCCAACTCATTCAAGTCTACTTATCTTTTTTTAAAAAAAAAAAAATCCAAAGGGTTGACGTAATTACAATCTGAAACCTAATTTACAATGAGATAAAGACTAACAGTCTTAATGACTACAACTCACTGTAAATCGATGAATAATAAATTATGCAATTATGAAATATTTATTCATGTAGACCAGGCAAATGATTCATTTTCTTTCTTTTCTTTTCTTTTCTTTTAAAAAAGAAATAATCCTTCATATTATGCAAACGTGTTTGTTCTGCACACTCGTTGGTCATACCGCAAATATATTTATATGTATAAATTATTCATTTCATCTGTCTTTATTGCATTAAAATGTCAGAAGTCAATAACACAGATCAAAGCAAATGGAAATAAAGATGTTTAATCAATCAAATGTACAAGCTACCTACTTTTTTCTGACCTTGAAGTCAGATTTTTCTTTCTTTCAAATAACAAGGAATTATGGTGTACTCTTCCTTGGAAAAGGAAAGCACCCCTTTCAGTCCCCTGTAACATACCAGAGCAATATTATGGGCACTGGGAAAAGAGAGAGCAAAAAGAACAAAGAATAGAAAGATGAAACAGCATGGTCATTATGTACTATTGATGCAGTCAATGCATCAACCATGTAACCACCATGTAAGCGGTGCTAGTGGGGCTCTCAAGAAAGTGGTTAGATTCTTGGGTATTGCCCATAAATCACTGAGCTTAGCATGTTCTCAGATGCCTCCTTTCATCTTAATTCTTACCAACAATTTAATAATGCTGCAATTTAGCTGCATCAATTGACCTTTTAAAAAGATTTCAAATGATCTAACATCAACCAATAATGCAGTATCTTACATTAAGAGCCACATCCAATGATTTAATGTGGTGAGATTCCGCACTGGGCATGCATATTCAGCAGCAGAGTAGCAAAGTGCAAGGGCAAATGTCTTCACTGTATCTGGGGATCACAATCAGACACGATGAAGACATCTTCCCTTGCACTTTGCTACTCTGCTGCTGAATACACATGCCCAGTGTGGAATACATCTCACCACATTAAAATAGTGAATGAGACATGCTGCATTATCACAGGATGTTTACACCCTATGCTGTTGGAGAAATTATCTTGTTTTCCCGGTATTGCACCACCTGACACCCATCAGGAAGTAGCAGCCTGTAATGAAAGGACCAAGGCATTGACATCTCTGGCCCATCATCTGTTGGGATATCAGTCAGCAAGTCAACACCTCAAATCGAGAAACTCCCTCCTGAGCACACAGAAGGCTGGATGACTTGGAAGGCACTGTACAGACTGCACTCTGGTACCACAAGATGCAGAGCTAACCTTAGAGAATGAGGCTACAAGTGGAGTCCATGATATGTGAGTGTGGAGAAGAGCTATCAGGATGAAACTTGCCACACTTGTAGGGCATATTTCCAACTGTAAGCCTGGCAAGTGTGTTTATTTATTTATTTACTGTATTTATATACTGCCCTTCTCACCCCGAGGGGGATTCAGAGCGGCTTACAAAAAGGCATATACATTTATGCAATAAAAAGAAAGTATACATTAAAACCAAAGACTTAAAAAAATCAGTCTTAAAACCAATTATTAAAACCACACAATCCAAAAGCATAGTCTAGAAGCCATTCCTGTTGTAAATTGCACTATTCCATATTTACTTATTGCACTGAGAATTATTGTCCAAAGGCTTGGTCCCACATCCACGTTTTTAATTTCAGAACTTTTCAGTCTTCCACTGAGTTTTTGGAAAAGATTTACCAATGCAATTTTTTTAAAAGCCAAAAGATGTATCCCCTTGTATTTCTCCATGGTGACAGAACATGAATAGGGCATCATTCCTGCCAAGTTTCAGAATGTTTCATTTATCCACTCCTTCTTAGGAAAGAATAGCTAACTAGTGCTCCTAGAAGTTTTAAGAAACAGATTAAAACAGGCAGAAACTGAACAGAGCTGAAGGACATGTTTTCTCTCTTACAAATGCCACGCCCCCACAGAAAATGGAGGAGCTGCCTGCAGCTATATTTAGGCCAGCTTTGCAGAAATCCACACAATTGGATTCCTTTTTTTGATTGGCTGACAAGGGAAAAAACAGAATGCAGCTGCCCTTTGTCAATAACATCAACCAGCCCCTCTTCCCTGCCCCCTCCCACCTTGAGGCGATGGACTAATACATTTTTTAAAAGGTCAAAATAAACAATTTTTTCAAATTTATCCAAAAGATTTGGAGGCTTCGGTTTAGATTTGTAAATGCTTTGGATGGGCCATTAACACTTTGTATTTCAGTGGTTCGTATCTCCAAAGTGCTGAAAATTTCCAAAATTGAAAATGAAAAATTGAATTTTACAAACTACTATTTTCTAACAAAACATTCAGTTGGCGATTGAATGGTAGTTGTCTGGTAAATTTATTCTGGGTTAGTTCAGTGTTTAAAGGAATTACAAATGTTGCTGGACAACCCACTGCACTTTTGGTTGCTCCAGTTTAAACTTCAAATGAAAACACAGGGCAGTGAATGATAGGTATAGAAAGAGGAAAGACAGAAATCTATACAGATAGAAGTGTCTGTGTGTGTCTGTGTGTGTGTGTGTTTTGCATGTCGTTACAGGGGCATTGTGAACTAAAAATCAGGAAAATATATTCTTCAATATTTTGAATAATAAACATCAGAGGCTGTGCCTTTTTTAAAAAAAAATTGTGTCAATTGCAAGGAAAAATTGTAAGGAAAAAATCAAAGTATGCGCATCAGTATCCTTGGGACTTTTCTGCAGACATTTACATGCACTTCACATTGCCACTCAATAGAGATTCTGTTATTTCACAACAAACATCGTATTTGTGCTGCTTGCTCAATGACTTGTTTGTTGGGGGAGCGGGGGGGGGGGGGGGGGAGACACTAAGTTCCATCCTGAGATGCAAATCTTAGCCCAAGGTTGAATTCTTTTCTTCCTTTGTAGTTCTCTCAATGTATTATCTGTTTAGTCAAATGCTTTTTCCTGTTTCTAGTGATAGTATGCTGTCCCAGTTCGCCTGTATCTTCACCTTTGTGGAATCTCAGAATCTTCTAAACTGATACAGTAATATGAAGCTTTATAATGATATCATGCTGTAAGAATAGGATTCAAAGGTCAATAACACAGGAAAATCCAATTTCTGTGAAGAATCCTGGTTGCTTTCGTGGTGGAAAAACTTTCAAGAATGATTTCCTGGAATATCTTAAAACATACTAATTTAAAACAATTTTACCCAGCTCCATGGTGTATTGCACTCACAATTCATAGCCTATCACTTCTAAAGATGAAAAAAAATTATTCTCATTGATATTAATTTCAAAGGGTGTATTAACCAAACATTATTTTGTAGCATGAGATATAATAGTTAGGCAAGATCATTTTTAGCAGCAGCTTTTTAAAATGTCTCACTATGTTGGCACATACAGAGCTACTATGGGGGTGTCTAGCCACCATTTTTTAAAACTGGCACAGAAGGGTAAGATTTCACTGTGAAGATTATTACAGTTAAGTCCAGGAACTGTTTTGTGGCCTGGATGGTGCTTATATGAACCTCAGCTAATGCCAGAATCTGCAGTATTCACAGCTTCATGATTGTGGAGGAACAGTGTTGTTTTTTTCCACACACCCCTACATCAGTGCAAATTGCCAGAACACCCATCCTTTGATTCTGTCACTGTGCAATGTGATTTACACTTAGGTATGCTGATACACATTGTGGGTCTTATTTCAGGACATCTCCCAATTTAGCTTATCTCAGTTTTATGCCCTTAATGTGTGTTGCCATGCACATCCATGGCATGCGTCCTCTGAACACCTGTCAAGCTGCCTTCAAACTGCATTATGTGGTCAATGTAGACATGCTAAATACAGAGCAGTTAGAGATCCTAAGTCTAGATTATAAATCTCTAATTGCATTACTGCAATTAATTGTTTCCAAAAATCACCTATTTGTGCCAAATTGATCACTAAGGTATTTGGGTATTTGTACAAATAAAAACATAAATGCGTTTGTGGGGGGAAAGAAATTGCAAATAACATTTAGCTATTGTATTTTTAAAAGTTTCCAGAAACATACATTCTTTTCCTTGTATGTGTTTTTTGAATATTGGAAAACACATCTAAGTATTCACTTTTACTTAAAGCAACTGACAAATTATATTTTCCTCGCCTTAAATCCAGTTCCTAGTTCCAGCTTCCACAGATCAATTAAAACAGATATCAAAAAGTAAGCCATCAGGTATTCAGATCCCATTTTTAATGGGTCTTCTCTAGTTGGGAGTAACAACTAAATATAGGCTTCTATAGCTGGAAGTTTTGCAGTGTTCAATATTTTCTTTCCATATTGTTTTTGTATAAGTCACATTAACAAGTGAGGTTAAAAGGCAGAATTCACACATGCACACACATACATGATTTTTCCAGGCCTCTGTAAGATAATAATAATAATAATAATAATAATAATAATAATAACAACAACAACAACAACAACAACAACAACAACAACAACAATAATACCTTTTCTTACCTGCCTCTCCTCATTGCTTGAGGCAGGTTACAACATTGATGTAAGAGGCAGAGAATGCTTTCAAAACTATCAAAAATTGACCAAACATATTTGTTCATTGGAGCAATGTGAAAAGGGTCATGGCAACGTAGAAGAGGTGGATAATGTATAATCAAGAAGACATAAAGGTCCTTAGGCAAAATGCAAAGACCAGGGTGCTGTGCAAAAAAACTGTTTATTAATGAGCATCTTTTCACATGTCATGACCAAGAGGAAAGCCAATTAAACTCAGAATCACAGATATATAGAAAGGTCAGAAACAAAAAATCTGGAGAAAAATATTTACAGACTCCAATATAGAGGCAAAGACAACTGAAATAGGACACTAGAGTGGATGAGGAGTTATTAAATACACTTTGAGTCAGATAATGATAGGATTTTATCTACTAAAGAAAAACAAAAACAGGTCATCATGAAAAGACAGCTTGGCATAGCAGGGGAAAGCAGGTTCTGGTACATCATAAAAGGAGAACAGAATAAATGACATAAAAAGCCAAATTAGACTTGAAACATCAAACAGCTTCAATTAGCCACAAAGAATGAGGCTAAATTCAAAGACCATTTAATGAGAAAAAGGGAAATGACAAACAATGCATACTGACTAAAAGCTAATGCTGTTATCAAAATTAAATTTATCATTAGTGTAATAAGAAAGAAACATCCCAATGCAAAGTAATTATAAAAAGAAAGCAAATTCACTATACTTTATAGCTTTTGAAATCTCATGGAAGTTTCCTCCCCTCCCTTCATAGATTTATGACTGCCTCTGAGTCCCCTCAGGAAGAAGAAATATTGGGGTAGAAATATTGGAAATAAATAAATAAATAAGTGTGCATTTGTAAAGTTCCTCTTTGGATACAGTTGTTTCTTACAGCTATTTTACCTGACTGACATGTGGGCTGGAATTCTGCTTTGGTGCCTTATTCATGTAGTAATACTTTTGTTCAATATTTTCAGTTTCAAGTCAGTATGGTGGATTTGAGTGCTTGGCTATGGGCCCATCTACACTGCCATATAATTCAATTTCATAATGCATTAAATTGCATTCGATGGCAGTACAGACTCATAGAATGCAGTTCAATGTAGTTAAACTGCATTGGGAAACTGCATTATATGGAAGTGTAGATGTGGCCTTATGACGTTGGAGATCAGGATCTGAAACCCTGTGCAGCCATGTAAATCCACTGGATGATCTTGGGCAAGTCATACTATCTCAAGCTTCAAAGAAAGGCAAAGAATAAAAATCTGAATACATTTTGTAAAAAATAAAATCTATGATAGGTTTCTCTTAGGGTTGTCATAAATCAGAAATGTCTTGAATGCATACAGCAAAGACAGTTTAGTTTAAGGCTGTGGAAGCAAAATTCCATATATTGTGGTCTATAGTGGGGCCCCTGGTGGCACAGTGCGTTAAAGTGCTGAGCTGCTGAACTTGCGGACCAAAAGGTGCCAGGTTCAAATCCCTGGAGCGGAATGAGCGCCCGCTGTTAGCCCGAGCTCCTGCCAACCTAGCAGTTCGAAAACATGCAAATGTGAGTAGATCAATAGGTACTACTCCGGCGGGAAGGTAACGGCGCTTCATGCAGTCATGCCGGCCACATGACCTTGGAGGTGTCTATGGACAACGCCGGCTCTTCGGCTTAGAAGTGGAGATGAACACCAACCCCCAGAGTCAGTCACGACTGGGCATAATGTGCAATGTGCAACCATGCACAGTCATATGGAATGCAAATGCTCATTGTGCCTATCCATGCCCAGTGTGGAACTATAAGGTAAAGGTAAAAGTTTTCCCGTGACGTTAAGTCCAGTCGTGACTGACTCTGGGGGTTGGTGCGCATGGTTGCACATTGCACATTGCACATTGCACATGGTTTCCTATTGTTGATGATTGTGCATTGCATTTTATACATGCAGTTTTGGTTGTTCATTCAGTAATATAATGCCCATATTCATTAATGAGTTGATGTTACACATCTGTCACATCATAAATATAATCTAATGTTACATCTTTTCTCTGTGGGACCTCAGCCATGGTCTAGTGCTAGTGTATTTAGGAACTTTAAGTTCTACCCATGAACCTCATCAGTTACCAATAGCAAGTGCTAACACTGAACAATCACACCCCCATCACAAACCATGCACTTAGTTCATGGTTTGCAGAGCTTATAAACTGGTAAAAAATATCAGTTTGACATAAAACATAAATTTCCTTACCTGTGTATTTTGTACTTAACATGCTTTATTTTGTGATGGATCACTAAGAAGTAAATACAGCTGTACTTTGCAGTACACTTTGGAAGTCCTATTGTTGAAACAGGTATTCTTGAAAAATCCTTCTGCAGGTATGAAAATTAGTTAACTGTAGAGAATACATTAGTTTGATCTCTTAAGATTTCCTGAACTCCTGCAAAATCATATTTTCATTGGAAAGCTGAATCACAACGTATTTCTTTTTTATTTCCTGATCAAATGCTCACAAAAAGGGAACATACTGGAACAAAGTATACCATACGGTATGAATCAACAAGATGACTCAACCAAAAGTAATCGTTCCACCCACACATTCATATTTGCAAATCCTTCTTGAAGTGCCACTTATTTTGAAATGCTAGTGAGGGCTAATTTGAGTTGTCACCTTGGTATTAGATGAGATAAATAAAAGATAAATAAAGGAAAGCCAGATTGAAATCTTCTAGGTTGTCTTGTTCAAGGGCTCTCAAACATTGCCAAAGTCTCATGGCTAAATTATTCCTCTGACTTCCTTCATGTCCTTTGCTTCCCCCATGCTACATCCCCCAACATGTTTCTTGGTTAGCTCTTCTTCCCATATGGTAGAACATGAATGAACACATATTGGTAATGCTCTCAGAGGTTTGCAGTAGATCAGCAAGGGCACCTGATCCTCAATACAAATAGTACTCACCTGTCTGGAAGGCATGTTTCACTTTGATGAACTTTTGCCTAGGCTTTACCGTTTCAATGTGTAGCTCTAGGCTTGTATGTTTGACAGATCCTTCTCTGAAAAATAATTCTCTCCAGATAGAAAACTAGCACACCCTAACTTTTGGATTTTTTATACTGAAGGACTGAAGAAGTCATTACTCTACTATTCTATGATTCTACTGAAACTAATAACATGATCTCTCCATTCGGTAGCTTCCATGGCATACACTTTGAACATTATGATCAAAAAATTAGATAAAACGGAAATAGGTTATAATTGTTGAAAATACAGGGGTTTATTTTTTCATCCTCTCAACCCTTTTTATTATTTTTAACACTGGATATCAGTAAGCATTTGAACCAATATTCTGTATGCATGTTTGTTTTTTATGGAGAAATCATGATCTGTTCTGACAGACTGAAGGAAACACTCATTATGATTAAAATTCTTGAAAGCTGACACATTGATTCATTACCTTCTAGAGCCTTTTTGTAAAGAACTGGACTTTTAAGCTTCAAGATGAAGGGGTTTCATCTGAAGAAAGTTTTCATCAAGGTTATAAAGAGTGTAGGTAGTTTAGTACTTCATAGGTACAATAATAAAAGTAGGCAGTCTCAATACTTTCACTAAAGCAGTTCTTTTATAGTAAAGACAATATTTTATAAAGATAAAAGAGAACTTGTCGGAAGGAGGCATTCCTCAAGACAAAGAAAGCTGGGCGTTTATCAAACCAACCTGCAGCCTTGCAGCAATCTTGTTTTTTTAAGCAAATGCAAACAAGTTGGTATGGAAATGATCACTTTCATACATTCTCTCTAATAGGATTACAAGTTCCCACAATAATCTTTCCATATTGCTTCACTTGACTCCATGTTGCTAATTGTGTCTGCCCTAGCATCTACGTGCTAGTTATTTTTTTCTTATGCTGCAGCTCTACAGTTTTTATCCTTCTAGCAAATGGAAGGCACTGCCATATTTTATAATTGCAACCTGCCATACTGGCACAAGTCTGCTATTACAGTAGAGTCTCACTTATCCAAGCCTCGCTTATCCAAGTTTCTGGATTATCCAAGCCATTTTTGTAGTCAATGTTTTCAATATATCGTGATATTTTGGTGCTAAATTCGTAAATACAGTAATTACAACATAACATTACTGCATATTGAACTGCTTTTTCTATCAAATTTCTTGTAAAACATGATGTTTTGGAGCTTAATTTATACAATCATAACCTAATTTGATGTTTAATAGGCTTTTCCTTAATCCCTCTTTATTATCCAAGATATTCGCTTATTTATTTATTTATTTATTTATTTATTTATTTACAGCATTTATATTCTGCCCTTCTCACCCCGAAGGGGACTCAGGGCGGATCACATTACACATATAGGCAAACATTCAATGCCTTTTAACATAGAACAAAGACAAGACAAACATAGGCTCCGAGCAGGCCTTGAACTCATGACCTCCTGGTCAGAGTGATTCATTGCAGCTGGTTGCAGCTGGCTTGCACTCCAGCCTGCGCCACAGCCCAGGCCCGTTTAGCTTGGATAAGTGAGACTGTACTGTACTTAAAAAAAACCCAGATAAAAGCAATGTGTTCCTGTATACCATGAAATGGAGTGACCAGTTTGTTTGGGGACTGAGGGGAGGGGGGTGGAAAGGAGAAGACCTATCCACACCTCATGACTGCTGAGAGATAAGAATTGTAGTGCAAGGAAACAGTTGCACCTGAAAAAAATAGTTGAACAAAATTGATATTAGAGCCATTAACAATTTTTTTCCTCCAGCAATGAAAATATGGTATCCAAAAATGATGGAAATGCAATGCAACAATGGGAGCATTATGGCACCATATAATAAGGAAAGATACAGTGCTAAACCAATGCAGTTGTGCAACAAACCTTTCAAGTGATAAAGTTACCAGAAAATTGAGACTTAACAAGCATATTAAAGGGTATTGCTAAGTTATATTCTAGGAATGCTTATCTAGAAATTATTTAGGCTTTTAAAGTGCCTCCATTAATTTCATACAATTTCACACCGTTAACGCGTGTCTCTATGTTTGATGACTCTGTTTTGGGCAGGAACAATATTCTAACCATCAGTCAATATAGCTCAAAGTTAAGGTAGATGAGGATTTAAGTTAAGTTCATTAAAAAACCCCACATAACTTAAGGTATCAAAAGTTTCAAAAATTAAATGTGGGAGAAATTACTAGAAATGCCCATCTTTTGTTCAGGATGTCATTTGAAGGGATATATCTATATCTATATCTGTATCTATCTATATCTATATCTGTGTGTGTGTGTGTGTGTGTGTGTGTGTGTATACGTGTGTGTGTGTGTATATGTGTATATATATACACACACACATACATATATAATAGTAAAAGTTTCCCCTGACGTTAAGTCCAGTCATGTCTGACTCTGAGGGTTGGTGCTCATCTCCATTTCTAAGTTGAAGAGCCGGCGTTGTCCGTAGGCACCTCCAAGGTCATGTGGCCGGCATGAATGCATGGAGCCCACACACAAACACATACACACAATTATTGCCAAAAGTAAATTGTGGAACAAATCTTCCGTTTTTTTTATCTTTATTATGAAACTAGAAAAGAACAATGTGTTGCACCCCAGACCTGAAGCTACCTATGACTAGAGCATTACACAGGAGTCCAGAGTAAAGGCAAATCATTGTAAAAACACACAAAAGATATATAGTAAAAAGCAGGGATAAGGAAAGAAGGTGTAAAATCCAAAAAGTCAGCTATCAAATGTCTCTTGCAATTCCAAAAGCAAGGCAATTCAATAATAGTCCCAAAATCCAAAAGCAAATTAAGTCCATAAGCAAAACCTGAACAAGGATACAGAACATGAACATGGAAAAATCCCAGAATACACAAATCCCAAAAACAAGACAAGAACTAGAGAACCCAGTCCTGATTGTAAATTAAAAGCCACGTTGCCTGAACTGAAGAACAAAGAGCCCGTAGCTCCTAATCAGGAGTGGCCCTAGTTTTTTTTTTCAGGTGGTACGCCAACCGCGCGCTCCTCACCAAAAATTGCACCCCCCTCCCAAACTTACTGGCGGTGGCAGCGGGCGGTGGCGACCATTGGGTCGCTCGCCGCGGAACCAGGAAGTAGCTTGTATTCTTGCGAGATCTCGTGAGATTTCCATGAGATCTCGTGAAATATCGCGAGAATACAAAATACTTCCTGGTTCCACGGCAAGCAACCCAGTGGTCGTCACTGCCGCTGGCCACCGCTGCCGCTGTTGCTTCGGGTGTGCTCAGGAAGGCGCTGCACCCAAAGCGGGGGCTTCAGCGGCGGCAATGAAGAACCGGGCCTGCTCCTAATATACATACATTAAAGCATTACGTCTCCCCTGGAACTTTTGCTTCCCACAGAGGTGTGTTAACCTACAAAGCTGCCTATCTGCTCAAATTTGCAGGCAAGCCTCCTGACTTAGCTCAATGTCACCAGGTGCATTCCCATGAGAATTTCTCATCAGTTCTTCTTTGCTAGACTCCTTATCTGGAGAGGATGATTCCAACTTCCGTGACTGGCCTTGAAAGCCTGGAGAATCAGAAGCAATTATATTCTGAGGCCCATCTGTGCCTGTGTCTAAAGCAGTTTCACTTTAGACATGCTCTGCATGAGAATGAATCACAGGAAAGCCCACAATCCCATCTGCCTGCTATGACTGCTGCTGAACTACAACACATTTCAATCCAAAAGAGTTAATGTGGTATTCCACATTGGAAACTTTCTCCCATGAAATACTTTGGAATGTGCCATGACACTGCGTAGCCCAATCACTTTAGAATCATCCAGTATTAATAGTTAAATATCTTCACATCTTTAGTTTATCAGTTTAAGTGCTTTTCTAATCCATGTAAGCCTAGGTACAATCACAGCCATAGGCCTCATCTACATGAAACTGCATTATATGGGCAGTGTAGACTCATATAATGTAGTTTGGTTGTGTCTACAAGTTTTAATCTGTGACAATTGAATTAATGTTTTAATTGATTTTTTTTACTGTTTTAATAGTAGATTTTAGCTAATTCATACTGAAGTAGCAAACCAAGGCTTCAATTTGAAGTAGTTCCACAACCTCGGAAAAATTATAGACAATCCTGGAAGGTAGATGTGACAGAGGGCACTTGCACACAGTGCCAAAATTTGTGTTTTAAATCTAAGACAAAAAATCCCAGAACCTGACAGCAGGTCCGCACGAAGACCTGTCAGTCCCAGGATATGATCACATCCTCACATCTTCTTTTGAAGTGGATCAAGATAGAGGGCAGATGAGGGGCATACGGCTTAAAAATATATATATTTGTCCATTATGCACTGGGCCATTGTATCTTAATATAAACACAAGCAGATTCGCATGTGTGCATATGAGGTCCAATGTATAACAGATGGATTTTTAAAAAACTTTAGTTGGATCTCTCTTTTCCCCCGATTCTTAATTCCACTTCTGTTTAAGATTATAAAGTGTAAAATAAAGAGTTTCAGAGAGCTCTGCAGTTGCTGAACCACCTGTGTGTCCATTTGACATCCTGGTCATACTATCAGGTGTTTTGGGCTTTTTAAAAGTTCATGTGCACTTGAGCAATCTACACTGGGAAGGGAAGCATGTGTTTGTACGACTGCAGGGATATACAGTGTTATAAAGGTATGCTTTATTCAGGCTGAATCAGATTTTAAGCACACCTTTTTAACACATGCTTTTTAGTTCTTAACACAATCCCTCCCACACTTTGGTTAAATGTCGATTAGCCACCTCCACCTTTTTAACCCAATTATTTCCAGGTTTTACAGCATGTGTAGAATGGCCCTGAGATACAGATTGTGATATTCAGGATGGCTTATATATATCTAATGAAATACAGACATCCAGATATCCTGGATTAAAGTATTACCTGGATTTAAATAGCATCTAATTAGTATGTTATTATAATTTTAAAACTTTATTTTTGCAATCACTTAAATAGATTAGAATTTCATCTTCTCTCACAAAAATGTCAGTAGAGGACAGGAAAAGCCATATCTTTTCATTTTCCTGTTTTGAGGTAGAACAGAAGACATGCAATTGTCAGAAAGTAATTAATATACATGACAGAATCTAGAGTATGCGATATTTCAAGTTATCATCTTTATCTAGTAAAATTTCCTTTCCTTCCCTTTCTTTTCCTTCGCTTCCTCCATTTGGGGGAGGGGCAAGCACATGTAAATTATATTGCTTTTAAAAGAAACTGTGCCTTGCAGTTTCTGGCTGTAAAGTCCTGAAAAAAATATGTATCCTCCATGATTGTCTGTGGCTGAAATAAATTTCAATAGAGATTTTTATTTCAGTTGCTCAGCAGAACATGATTTTGTATAACATTACAGATACTATATAACCTCCATTTTGTGAGACACGGCTTTGGTCTTTTTTCTCAATGTACAACTAAATCTTATCATATCATAGAATGCCCTTGTTACTTTCCTTTAATACACATTGTAGGCTTCATTCTGCTCTCACAATGTGAAGTATGACAACATTAAATTACATAGAAAAGATCCTTCCCTGTTTTTATATTTTGTTCTCAAAATATAATATCGGAGATTTTCAGAGTGATATTACAGTGTATGTCAAAACAAATGTGAGGACCAACAATTGAGGTACTGTGGATAATCCCATATGCATAATGTGATTGTCTGAATAGATACATAGATATCTATTGATTATTTTTAGATATATGTCAATGAATGCTGGCTGGATTCAACAATAGAGAATTTAACAAATTAAATTGGTTTATGATGGAATTTGGATTACAGGGATCATACTCAAGCTATTTCTCCTCCATTCAGAAACCAGTAACTGTGGGCCCTTCTATATTGCCCAAAAACCCAGGAGGAAGAAGGTTAAAATAATTTGCTTCCTCCCCAGTTTCAATCCTCCACCCCAACCCAAACCCTGGAATTTCCCTTTGGTGTGGCTAGATTACATCCTGGGTCAACCAAAGGTTGACTCCCTGTATGGCACTCTAGTAATCTGGCTGCCAATCTCTGAACCAGTTGCAGCTTTTGAACTGTCTTCAAAGGCAGCCCTATTGCATTAGTCCAAATGAGATGTGACAAAGGCGTGGACTACTGTGGCCAAATCTGGCATTTCAAGGTATGGGCACAGCTGGTGCACACTTTTTAATTGTGCAAAGGTGTTCCTGGCCACCGCCGACACCCGGGGTTCCAGTGTCGGCAAAGAGTCCAGGATCACCCCCAGACTGCGAACCTATGTCTTCAGGGGCAGTGCAACCCCATTCAACACAGTCTGTAACCCCACACCCTGGTCTGCCTTCTGACTGACCAGGAGAACTTCTGTTTTGTCTTGATTTACTTTAGACTTATTAGCCCTAATACAGTCCATCACTGATGACAGGCACTGGTTTAAGGGCAGGATGTCATCCTTGGCATTCGGTGGAAAGGCGTAATAGATTTAGGTGTCATCCACATAGATTTGGCACCAAACTCCAAAACTCTGGACAATTTCTCCCGGCGGTTTCATGTAAATATTAAACAGCATGGAGGACAGAATTGAACCCTGAGGGACCCCATTGGCCACCGACCAGGGAGTCAAACAGGAGTCCTTCCTACTCTGTGATTTTACTGTATTTCCATATATAATCATAATAAAATATCTTGGGGACCAAAGTCTGAATACAAAGTGTATTTGTGTTTTAATTTTAACAAATTATACACGTAACCTGAAGATAATTTTATACAATATTTTAAATAACGTTGTGCATGTCACAAAGTTTGGGTACATTGAACCATTGGATAAGAGATGCTCAACCTGTTCCATAATTTTGTGGAACAAGACTATGACAAGATAGTATTGTCACAGTCCCTTTTTCAATCTACTGTTTCTCACCAAAGAGAAAGCATAAATTCACACATTGTAATTGATGTTTTCCTCTTCATGGCCAATAGCATTTTCATTTGATTTCCATCAGTATCCTGGTAGTGGATAAAGAGTCAAGTCTAAAAATCTAAAGTGCCTTAATATAAAAAACCATCCTGTGTGTCCATTCACTTGATCGTCTGACTCTTTGTGACCTCATGGACCAGTCCACGCCAGAGCTCCCTGTCGGCCGTCACTGCCCCCAGTTCCTTCCAGGTCAAGCCAGTCATTTCAAGGATCCCGTCCATCCATTTTGCCCTTGGTCAGCCTCTCTTCCTTTTTCCTTCCATTTTCCCCAGCATCATGATCTTTTCCAAGCTTTCCTGTCTTCTCATGATGTGGCCAAAATACTTCATCTTTGCCTCTAATATCCTTCCCTCCAATGAGTAGCCGGGCATTATTTCCTGAAGGATGGACTGGTTGGATCTTCTTGCGGTCCAAGGCACTCTCAGGATTTTCCTCCAGCACCAAAGTTCAAAAGCATCTGTCTTCCTTCGCTCAGCCTTCCTTTTGGTCCAGCTCTCACATCCATAGGTTAATATGGGGTATACCATTGCTTTCACTATGCCGACCTTTGTTGCCAGTGTGATGTCTCTGCTTTTTACTATTTTATCGAGGTTGGCCATTGCTCTCCTCCCAAGAAGTAAATGTCTTCTGATTTCCTGGCTGCAGTCTGCATCTGCAGTGATCTTCGCGCCTAGAAATACAAAGTCTGTCCAAGTTTTCTTCCTCTATTTGCCAGGTATCAATCAGTCTGGTTGCCATCATCTTGATTTTCTTGATGTTTAACTGCAACCCTGCAAGCCCCCTCACCACATCAAGGTGACAATCCATCGAGGGGGGGGGATTTGTCAAGCCCCGCACATTGCATGATGTGTTCTGCGTACAAGTTGAATAGGTAGGGTGAAAGTATACAGCTCTGCTGTACTCATTTCCCAATCTTGAACCAGTCTGTTGTTCCCTGGTCTGTTCCAAGTCTTTTTTTTTTAAACAATGAAGCCCTGTCTACACTATAGGTGGGGCCTGACATTTGGATAGAATAAATAGGGTTCTGGCAATGTATCCTTGTCATAAAATATACTTGCTCTGAAATCACAAGTTGATTCTGTGCAGCACTGGGAGTTTTTCTTAATATGTATTCTTTTCACTAGTTATCAGATCTGTTAATTCTTATGAAAATAACAAACAGAGACATACCCTGGAGTTTTAAATGTGCAAATTACGATATAACAATAGAAATTGATTGATTGATCTTTCTATTTTTCCATCTCTCTAATAACAGCTATTTATTATTTTACATGCAAACTTGACAAAGTAAAGACAGACTTTTCTTTTGTTTCATGTCTGTTCTGCTTCAGTACAAGATTTTTAAAATGATAGTTCTGTTTTATCTGGTCTAATATAGCACCCCACAGAGTAATTGTGTGACAGATACAGTACAAATGAGATGTTACTCCAAAGAACAATGATTCATACCTATTAACAATATAGAAAACCCCTAAAAACACTTCTTGATAATGTAATTTATTTCTCACATGAAAGGCCTGTTGAAATGTTGTCTTGAAAGAGGCCTTGAACAAGAAAATAAAAAGCTAGAGACAAAGAAAATGAGGCCTGAAAATGATTTATTGATAACTTACTCCATTGTACAAAACCACTGCAATTTAAAATGTGCAGTTTTCCTTGCAATATATGTGTGTGTGTGTGTGTATGTGTGTGTGTGTGTTATAATAAGAAGTAGTTACAGTGACTATAACATCAGAAACCTAACTTTATCTATGCAAGCAAAACATTCAAATTAAAAATTGATACTGTGCAACACACATATTTTGGGAGTGAATTGATTAAAGATAACATTATTCTAATAATAACAAAAATATTTAAACAGCATCTGGCACCAGAAACAGCTAGGAAACAAGATTACTTAAAGTGCAATAAAATAATCACGAATCATTTCTTTCTATAACCAGCATAATGGGAAACTCAATAAACTAAAACATTTCTTAAAAGCACTTCTAAATTTACAGTATGCTTTCTATCTGGATTTTTACCAGAATTACTGTTATCCTTATGCAATATTTATTTCTTTTAAACATTGTTAAAGATACAGTAGAGTCTCAGTTATCCAACACTTGCTTATCCATCGTTCTGGATTATCCAACACATTTTTGTAGTCAATGTTTTCAATACATCGTGATATTTTGGTGCTAAATTCGTAAATACAGTAATTACTACATAGCATTACTGCGTATTGAACTACTTTTTCTGTCAAATTTGTTGTATGTTTTGGTGCTTAATTTGTAAAATCATGACCTCATTTGATGTTTAATAGGCTTTTCCTTAATCCCTCCTTATTATCCAACATATTTGCTTGTCCAACATTCTGCCGGCCCATTTATGTTGGATAAGTGAGACTCTACTGTAATTGACATGTCTACACTGAGCATTTAGGTTGGTATGGGGGTGGATCATCCCATGAGGGTCCACAAAATATCCACACGCTGATCTGATTTAACTCAGGAAAAACTTAATGAGAATTTTAGCCTAGAGAAAGACTCTCCACAAAGATCTGGGCTTTCCCCTTCATTTTGGCTGTGCAGACACCTGCAGCCATTTCTATGTGGAACCTGCTGCAGGTGTCCTGACAGTCATTATGTACTTCCCAGACTCAGGTGGCCTGGGAACATGGAATGACTGTCCTCTCCCATCCAGCTACAGCAACAACAGGGCTCCTGCTTGGCTGTCTATCGTCTTCTTCCATCCTATGTGACTGCCAAAAAAAACCTTGAGAGAAAGGAGAAGGTGGCTTCACTCCCTTGCTCCTCTCAGAGTCCTTTTCCAGTCACATGCAAGGAGGGAGGGAGGGGGACTGCTGACTATGAGGCGGTCCTCCTTTTGCTGCTGTAGCTGTCAGTGACAGGGAGGAAGAGGGGGTTGCAGTTGGACCCCTTCCCAGTCATGCCAAATTAACCTCATTGTGGCTAAGCAGTGGGAATGCCTTTCTTCTCCTGAGGTGTCTCTTTTAGGCTGCAATGCGTACCAGAACCTGTGTTTTGGTCATTGGTTCTAGCCTCCATTAAGTGGCCTACGTCTATCTACTCAGATGCATGGAGTGCATAGGGACAGATTTTTATAAGCAAATTGTATGCATAAAAAGCCATAAAAATGCAAAACTTGCAAATATGAGACAAGATGACAAGTTTTAGTGATGGTTGTTGAAGTACTTCCACTCTCTCTCCCTTGCCTAAAGTCAAGATGGGTAGATATGAATGGTAGAGGGATTTATTGGATAGTTACATAATGCTGGCTGGAAACTGGAAACATTGTTTCTAATTTAGGAGACCACAAACCAAATCTATGACTTTTTGCACACAAAGGTGGCTTACCTCCTTTCTAAGATCAGGTTATTTTAAAGTACTGAATTTCACTTAACTGAAGGACAAATATAACATAAAATAAAAGTAAACTAAAACCCCGTGTACATTTATTTGGCATCTTTTAAGCAAAATTGGTAGGCAAAATGTTGTTTTTATTCTTTAGGATATTGCTTTTGGCAAATGTAAAGTTGTCCGTTCTGTATTACTCTGAAAGGACTGCAGCAAGCCAGGATCCCAAGAGAACTGGTGATTTATTGTAAAATCTAGCATGTGCTAGTAAGCCACTTGTGTGCATACTCTATAAATCAGATCAATGTAATTCATACCTCCAGCCACTTCTGCAGAGTTATGTTGTGTCCAATACCTTCCAATCGAGTGCACAAATTAGAGGGTTGCAATCAAGTTATCTTCCTTCCAGCAGCTCAAACCTGCTCTTTTGACCTCACATAGCTCCCATTACGTACTCAGTCAACAACTGGGTCTCATTATCTCCTTATATGGACAAGAAGTCTCATTCTACAATCACATCTTTCTCCCCTGTATAAACCTTTAATCTCAGAGTGTGAAGGGGAAACACCACTAGCTAACCTTGGGGTATCAATCTTAGCTTTTGCTGAGCTAGCAAACTAGTCACAAGATGAGTTTTAGAAATGAATTTGCTGCAGGGAAAAATTATATGGTTTTATTTAAGGTTTCTTTTTAAGAAGCAGAGTTGGAAAGTCTAATGTTTCCATATCTACTCAGAAAAGTTTTCTGTGGGACAAATTGTATGTGTCCATATTCTATTACTATATTTCCATGCCAATGAAAGGAAGTGTTCTATCACAATTAACACACTTCACATTTTGGGATTTGGGGAAAGTCTGTTTTCACAAAACACATGCTGGCTGGCATTCTGTGGTGCTGTTGCAGAACTATAACTATAACTATAACCCTTGCATATCCCCTATATCCAGTTTAACAGCCAGATGAACATTGCATTAAGAGCATTTGTTCAGCTTCTGATTGGGTGAAAGGAGGATGATGTTTCTAACCCTTTCCCAACAGTGAGAAGTTGTGCTAAAGTTAGAAGCGGGACCCCATTGCACTTCTTTGACTCAATCTGGTGTTGGTGAGAGAAATTTTTGAAAAACATGATGTTCTTGTGCCCCAATCAAGCACCTGAATTGACCTCCTTCATCTGGTGCAGTTGCTGGTTGTTAAAGTGGGCTTGTTGAATTGGGCCAGGAGATGTTTACTGCATGTAATATGCTTTCTTGATATTTTTGACTTTGGAAAAACTACAAAAATCTGGAATGTGTGAAAAAATATGCTATTTGCACACATTGCACTACCAGAAAAATGTAAAATAGAACAATTGCTGTGCAAATAAAACTGCTTTTCAAATTTTTTGAATATAATTTCATTAGACGTTTTCATGTGTGTGTGTGTGTATGTGTGTGTATGTGTGTGTGTGCATATATATATATATATATATATATATATATATATATATATATATGACTTCTAAACCTCTTCATCATGATGTATAGTCCATAAAAAAAAAATCTGTTTCATGTAGCTTTTCCTCCTCTGGCATTTTAAGTTTCCTGGAAAGCATGTGTTCATTTTTCTCCCTGCTTTAAAGTATTATTCTATTTTTTCTTGTTTCGTAAAGTCTGTCAATAAAGTACTTTTCAATTTTTGTTATTCCGACCATCTATTAAATATTTCAAAAATTGTAGAGATTTTTGTAAATTGTATTGATACACTAATTCAGCACAGAAAAAGTGATCCAAAAATGAGTATAAGCCCTTATATTTTCATACAGCAGGAGAACATCTTTAAAATTAAATATTCTTAAATGCAAAAAATGAAATAAGTGAAAAGGTTAACATAAACAGAGATAGACAGAAATAGGCACACAGATTTCCCTCAGAAAATGAGAGGTGGTGTATCAAACAACTTTTTTGGATATAGGTTCATAATTCCTTATCCAGAATTTTAAAATCCAAAATAGTCCAAAATCCAAAATTATTTGTGTGGACACTGTAAGACAGTGACACGTTTGCTTTCTGATACTGCAATGTACAGAAACTTTGTTTAATGCATAGAATTATTAAAATATTTTATATTAATTACTTTTTATATAAGGATTATATGAAACAGAAATGTATCCAAGTTTAGAAATTGGATCCCAGTTCTAACATATCTCATTGTGTATATGTTGGTATTCCAGAATTCGAAATAAACTAAAATACGGTACATTTCTGATCCTAAGCATTTAAGATAAGTGATACTTAGCCTGTATTTCCATAAGCCAGATATGACTTGAAGTTACATGACAACAATGTGTATTATTAACTATTGAGTGTTATATTTAAATTTGTTGTTTTTGCCTTCCTGGATCCATAGAAAAAGAGGGATAAGAAACAACAGCAGCAGCAATAGCAACACAAACTGTTTTCCTCAAAAACTGTTTTCCTCAAAAGCTTTTCAGTTGGATAGATTGGTGTGAGAAAAAACACTGGCAGTGGTTCCTAGTTCTTCCATGAAACTGTTCCAAATATGTGGTCATGTGTCCATGTAAAAGGAAAGTGTGGAAATACAGTACCTCATCTCCCCCAAAAATACATTGTTGTTACTGTTTGCCGTCAAATTATTTTCAACTTATGGCAACTCAAAGGTGGACCTGGATAAAATTTGTTCTTAGGGGATTTGCTCTTGCCTTCCTCTTAATCTCAGTAAGTGTGAAGTGCCTGCGGTCACACAGATTCATACCCTTATCTCCAGAGCCATAGTCCAATGCTCAAACCCCACATTAAACTACTTTTGAAACCTACTTTTAACCCCACCAATTCTCTGAAAGCCATTGAACCCATTTTGGAAAAGAAACAATGGCAAAAGAAACCTCCTCTCAAATATGCCGAAACGTATGACAACCTCCCCCTGAACCTGGAATTCCTAAATATTTCCTCAACCCCAACCCCAAGATGCATGTTCTTTGAGAAGCCAGGGCAGCAACACCACTGGCTGCCAATCTGTTTCCAGACACAATTCAAAGTGTTGGTTGTGACCTTTAAAGCCCTGGATGGTTCAGGCCCTGGCTAGTTGTCTGACCTCATCCCCTTCTATGAACCTGCCTTCAGGAGAGGCATTTCTCTTAGTCCTACATCCATTTAAAGCCTGGTCGGTGGGAACAAGAGAGCGGGCCTTCCTTCTTGGTGGCTGCCCCGCAACTCTGGAAATCTCTTCTTCCCAGGGAAGGCAGAATGACCCCCTCCCTGCTGTCCTTCCAGCGGCAGGTTAAAACTTTTTTATTCAGGCAGGCTTTTAAAGAAGGTTTTTAAGATCATGTAAGGGGCTGTTGTAGTTTTATATATTTTATGAATTTAATCTGAATTGTTTTTAATGCTAATGATGTTTATACTGATTTAATATTTGTATATTTGTATATCTTAAATTGTATTTTCATGTTAGCTTCTTTGAGTTTCCTTATGGAGAGAAAAAGTGGTATAATAATAATAATAATAATAATAATAATAATAATAATAATAATAGCCAAAATAGTGTTCAGAAGTAATCTCTAGTCATTTTACATTGTCATTTTGGCCTATATTAATATTTTTGATGCACAGATTGGCAGCACATGGAGGAGAATTTACTCTTGAACCCCATGCACTTGCCAATTCATGCTGTACTTGAAGAATTGCCATCTCCAAGAATGGCTTAAAAGTACAGATCTAAAAGAGAGTGTTGGGGTCTCAAAGTTGCTTATTGACACCGACCATCTGGTCACTGTTTTTTTCTGCTAAGCCAAGATGTATATTCTATGTAAATTATAGATGTATTTCTATGTAAATTCCTTCTAAATTTGAATACAGAAATACATTTTCACATGCAAATTTTATGAAAATATCCACTTCTTATTTTTTTTATAACAAAAACATTAAAATCAAACATTAAAGTATATTGTCCATCAATCATAATAACACATTCATTGGTCTGATAATTATTGTTGGTCCATAACCTTAATCACGCTCTCTGAAGAGTTAGTATGACATTTATCTTTTAAAATGTTATATCTGTTTTTATATTTTGAAGGCAACATTTATCTTCTATATTAGCAATATGTCTTTTCATAATCTAATTTAACTATCTAAAGAAGCATAACTAAGATGCATAGCAAAATAAAATTGGAGACATATTGCTGAAAAAGAATATAAACCCCTTTTTCACCTTTCCTATTTTTATTTTGCATTTTTGTTTTTTTGTTTTTTTTAAAAAAAAGCCTATTTCCCAATTTTTCTTAATCTGTTAATCTGTGATTAACTTTGCAGATTTTTCTACTGCCACATAATCTCAGTTTTATTGCAATAATAGCAAAGTAATGCAATCTTTGTTGCATAGATCTTCATTACTATCTTAAAAATAAGTCAGCAATAATGCCTTTCCCTCTTTAGCAGTTATAGTTGGTTAAACTATGTAAAAGAGAAAATGTTACCCTACAAAACATTTACCCTCCAGAAAATTCTGGGCAGTTTGAGGCCAACTACAAATGTTTTAACATCTCATTTCCACAACTGTTCCTACAGATGGATGATCTACCTTTACAGAATGTCAACAGTTGACCAGAATCAAAGTATCATCAATGATACATTTTAAGTCCTTTTGCTCCCTGCATTTGTTAAATTAGATATGGATTTAAAAGCTGTGGAAAACAGGACTTTCCCCCCATGTTTCCCCATGACTCCAAGCTTGACTCACATGCTTCAAGTGAAGCCATACTTAACCAATTTGATATTTATTCCTGACTGCATTTCTCCCTATCAACCAGTCCTCCTCCGTGGAGGCCCTCCTCTCACTCCCACTACCATCAGAAACTCGGTTGGTGGGGATGAGGGAGAGGGCCTTCTCGGTGGTGGTCCTCCAGCTCTGAAACTATCTCCCCTGGGAGATCAGACTATCACCCACCCTGACCACATTCTGAAAAAGCTTGAAGATGTGACTGTGCTTTTGAGTAATCAGCTGCACTTTCACCATACAGTCCAAAATCGCCCTGCTGGTTCCTAGCACTTTACCCCACTCTGGTTCCATTATCCATGCTTGCAGAAGCCTGCCCCTCCCATGCACCTAAACAGTCCCACTCCTGGTCTAGCTGATATATTATGCATTTATCTTAAAGTTTTAAGTGGAAGTAAAGCAGGAAATATAAAGAATTTTATTTGTTGTATTAAAAAAGTTTTAAAATTGTTTGGTTTTGCTATGTATGTTAATCTTGTAACTTGTATTGTTCTTATGTATATGTCAACTGTTATTTCAGGGCTTTGTCTCCATGTAAGCTGCCCCGAGTCCCCTTGAGGAGATAGAGGCGGGATATAAGAAATATTATTATATCAGAGAAACTTTGGCTAAATTTGTATTTTTGAAGTGATGCAATAATTGCCAAATGTGGGGACAAACCATGGTGATCTTTTGTCTGCAACACAATACTTCCATATATGTAACATTCTGAAATTTCTTGTGACATAAAGCAAGTATCTGTGTTATTTAAATCTATAGTTGTTGAAATGAAATTTCTAAACTCGACAAAGATCTATTATTGTATTTGTTCCAGCCTACAAACTGCTCTTCTTTATTTGTAAATAAAGATAAACTATATGTGTCAATGCTCTCCATCCCTTCTTTTTGTTTATGTGATGTGCAAATGGCCACCATAGCTCCAGAAAAAGAAAAAAGATTGGTCAAGGCATCAGTAGACTACCCAATCATTATTCTCATGTTGTTTGATTATAATTAAATGTTGTTCTGTTGAAGTTACAAGGTCATGAAAAAGACAGTAGCCACAAAAAAAGTTCCAAGAGATCAAAGGGGGAAATCAAAGCTAACAAAACCCTTGTCCCATTACCCTTGCAGCAAGCTAAGGTTGAATTATAGTTTTCAGCATCAGCTGATCTTCCATAAGACTAAGAATCTAGGAGCCACATTTTCAGTTCAGGTGAATCCTTCGATTCCACTACAGATTTACTGGGGTCTTGTTGGCTCTGGAGTGGCTGGAATATGTCATTTAGTTAGCCTCCCTCCCTACTTATCATTCCTAATACATGTGGCACTAGTGCTGGGATAAAAATGACCTTAGGCAACTCCTTAACCTATTTAATATGGTTTTACACCAGATTTTAACCTCTATGTGAATGAGATAGATGGTGGACATTTATAGTTGATAGGAAAGCAGACAGTTTCATTAAATGAAAACCTACCAAAGCTGTCACTGAGAAGATATTACAGGGAAATTATGTGGACGTGTTCTTCCTGCTATATTGGGATTTAGAAAAGAAAGAAAATAAAAATTTAGGGCATGGGAAAAACAAAAGATCGAAAAATGTAAGGTACATAACTGAAACAATTGGTTATCTGTCTTCTCCATTTAGGCAGGAATTTTAGCTAAGGCTAAAATAAAGCTTATGTATTGATTCAGTCTATAAACATTATTTACAGAACCTGCATTGATTTCTCAGGGTTGTTTGTCTCCTGTACGTTGAATTCTACAAAATGAAGGCTGCAAAATATCACATTATGCAGTCAAATCTAATTCATTCTCAACTTTAGATGTAGTTTATGACACCTGCATGACTAGCCCCAGTGGGGAGAACTGATAGTGAACATCTGATTTCAAACAACATTAGTTTTCCCATGAGAACTTTCGTGGACTCTGTACTCCCTAATTCTTACATACTTGGGATTGTTACAAGTACTCTGCACTGTATTTTCATTGCAGTGTCAACTTTGCCTTTCCTTGGAAGAGGTTCCAGTTTCCAGCTCCTTGCCTTGTCTTCTGAATCTGTGCTGAGTTTCCAGTTTCAGGAGAGCCGTGCCGAGCCGCTACTCCTGAGTAGACCTTGCCTTGTTACCGCAACTTCCTTGTTCTTGGATCGCGATTGACTCTGCTTTGTTTACCTTGCATCTTTGACTTTGCTATGGGACTTTTCAAGCGGATTTGCAGTGCTTTGTTTTCCACTATTGTTTCATGGACAAACTTTGATATCTAAGGGAAGCTATCGAGCTTCACTTGTGGATTATAAATTGGACATTGATGAACTCTTTCTGAATTGCAATAGACTATATATTATGGACTATTTTTTACTTTGACTTTCCACCTTTAATGCGCATAGACCTATATATTTACTCTGCTTCAGTAAAAAGCTTGTGTGTTATATTGGCTCCTGCCTGGTTTTCGAGTGCTCGCGATGCCTTGGGGTGCAACAGGCATTATTAATATATTGATGTCAATGGCATTGGATAACTACTCCCAGCTGTTTCATGTAGCTCTGAACTGTATGGGGAATGAAACCTATTCCTGAGGGATCCCACATACCAACAACCATGATGTAAAACAAATATCTGCTACAACCATTTCCTGATGGTATCCTTCCATGCAGAATAAAAACCACTCCAAAATATTGTCCCCACTTTCCACCTCAAAGAAGCAATCTAGAACGATACCATGGTGTATGGTACTGAAATCACTGTGATGTCCAGGAAAATTTATAGGGACACTCCACTTCCTTGTATAGATTATACCACAAGGTGACCAATACTCTCCCTGTCCCATGTCCAGGGGAGAGCAAGACTGAAGAGACCTACATAATATGTTTTGTCTAGGAATCCTTAGAGCTGAGAAGCCATCATATGCTCTAGAATCTCATCCAAGTAGGGGATATTAAAGTCTGGCCTGAAATTCTGTAGGGATAGTATGGTGGACTTCAAAGAATGTGTTTTTGTGGATGCAAAGCTGCCTTGCCACAATGAGGCAGTTGCTGTTCCCATTACACATTCAGTCAGTCTGCTTCTGTCTGCTTTTAAGAACCAGGAAATGCAAGGGTCCAATACCCATGTGATGGCTCTCACCTATTCAAGGACCCTCAACTTATTTAATAATAATAAACTTTATTTTTATATCCCACCCCATTTCCCCGAAGGGACTCAGGGTAGCTCACAACAGGGACAAGCCCAAAACAACGACACAACATATTTGACAAAAACTTAAAACATTTCAGCAATACACAAAATAAAATAATGGACAATACATTAAAATCCAAGCAGATATTTTGGGACAAAAAGATTGGCGGTACTCAGCAAAATGGGATATAGGCAAAATGTGCAGATGTTTACATATGTAGGTACTGGGTAGTATCCGCACAGATCAGATACTTGGGACTCAGAAGTATCTGCATGCAAATTTCCTTGTTTATTTCTTTTCTATTAGATCAGCTGTGCTGTCATAAAGAAAATTAATGGTCTAAGGTTTACAGTACACATATGTCCCCAAACGTTCACAAAAGCTTTCTTGGATCTGATATTAGCATTCACATTATGGATTCAATGGTGATAATGAGATAACCTGAGTAAGAATGAGGCACACAATCTGACAAGTTTTGTCACAATGGTATTGGGAGGACGTTGTGCTAAAAGGTTCAACTGCTGAAGTAATGAGGTGACTTTTGATGCAACTAAGAGGGAATTGAGCATTCAAGACAGGGAAGAAACAGGATGAATGATTTTCTTAAGCTAAACTCTCTCAAAGAAATAGTAGTAAGAGAAAATGAATATGGCTTTGTTTGTTCATGAGAAGCTTTGATTCAGAAACTGATATACTGTGTTATGCACTATATTTTTAGTCACTATTCAGTTTTCTTCATTTACAGTTTCACCACACGCATATGCTTTCTTGAGGGTTTGACACATATCCATTGGAATAAAGTCAAGCTGTTTTATCTTCTTAACCCTTTTTGGCACCCCACCCCCCCACTCCCGGGTTTTTTCAAGGCCAGGAATTGAAACAATTATATGAAACAGATAGTCAACTATAATTTTAAGTTATCTTCTTGGCTTGTTTTGTTTTTGATGGCTGAATTAAGTTCAGGAGAGAATTTATCTGAAACAGACAGTCCATTGGTATTTCCAGGTGGCTAATTTTTTTTTAAACGTTGATTTAAGCTCAGTGGAGGGCATATTTGAAAAGGAAGTCAACCTAGGTTTCTAGTTAATGTCCAGTTTCCAAACCATTGATTTATATCAATCAATCAAATAAACAAATGGCCTCTCAAGGGTGAGTGAGAAGTAAATAGCTGGAAAAATTGTTCCCCAATGCCTCTGAGGCACAGTGTGAGCAATTTTGGCATACAAAACAATTTTAGAAAATGGGGTTTTTACTGAGAGAAACCAGCCTTTTGTGAGTGTATGAATTCATGGGCCTCACTTTTTCAGTTTCTGCTGTATATGAATTTAAATAATAACTGTTTTTAAATTCAATAAATATTTCTATATACAATATGACCAAATTACTATTACTGATCATTCTCTAGGAATCAAAGAGGTCCTCTAGGACAACTCTATAGTAGCTTCCAACCAATATTATTCATGTCAGAAGGATTTGCTGCTATACACACTTTTGTGTTTCCATGGTAAAGTCAAGAGAATATCATTCACAGAAATTAGGGTCACACTGTTTCTTTATTGAAATCCCTTCAATAATACTTTAATAACTGTTAGAGCTGTGCAAAAAAAAAAGTTTGTACCTTGTATGTCAGATGAATTTTGTTAGATTCATACTTACAAAACAAAATTAAGAAACATGAGAGGTTCCCATGCAAAAAACACTCACCTATGATTTTTCATTACAGTTCAATAAACCTTCTAAGTCTCCCAAAGTCAGCAGCAGCATTTTCATTTTCATAAGCAGCAAACTGTACCAGTGGTACAAAGCCAAATAGGCCATTCTGCTTTAAATTAAGGAGACCAAGGTTGCCTGTCACCATTGTGGGAAAGGAAGCAAGCTGGGCAGGAGACTGAGAATTCTAGGAAATGTAGTTTGGGAAGGTGAGCGCCCCCTGTGGCACAGAATTCAAACGGCCCTGCCCTAAACTACATTCCCAGAATTCTGCTAGCATCAGAAATTCCCAATGAGGTAGAGGAAAGCTATTGTCCTTCCATAGCAGCATCCAGCCACACAGATTGAGTTTAGAGTTCCAATAAATTATTAAATCTGCAGTAAATTATTGCATCTGCAGATTTACTATCAGCTTTACTAATAAAGTTTGATTATTATTATTATTATTATTTTATTTTATGACACAGCAAACAAGATAGATATGCTGGATTTCGTTTCACAAAATCACAAGTCAAACACTTCCCAAGTGTCTAGGACTGTGTGATGTATTTTTGGATGATGCATGCAGATCCCAGTAGGATAGCCTTTTGCAGTTGGCAGATCGTAATTTTGTCAATGTCTATTGTTTCCAAATGCCGGCTGAGATCTTTTGGCACAGCACCCAATGTACCGATTACCCCTGGGACCACCTGCACTGGTTTGAAGTTCAATTTTGAGGTCCTGATAGCGGCTGAGTTTTTCCTGTTGTTTTTCGTCAATGCGACTGTCACCTGGGATGGCAACATCAATGATCCAAACCTTTTTCTTTTCCACAACTGTGATGTCTGGTGTGTTGTGTTCCAGAACTTTGTCAGTCTGGATTCAGAAGTCCCACAGTATTTTTGCGTGCTCATTTTCCAATACTTTTGCAGGTTTGTGATCCCACCAGTTCTTTACTGCTGGCAGGTGGTACTTGAGGCCAATATAATAATAATAATAATAATAATAATAATAATAATAATAATAATAATAATAATAATAATAATTTACTAATAATCAGATTTACTAATCGTAAATCTGTGCTGACTGGGAGAAAAATCCCTAGGTTGAAGTTCTATGGAATGTGTTGTGTGTCATGTAGGCTGCTTCCAGACAGGGCTTAAAGTCATGCTGAAGCAGGCTTAAGAAACCAGTTTCAGCATGGGTTTCAGTCCCTATGCCTGTCCCAAAAAAAGGGCTTTCCCAGTGGGGTGTCCCCATGACATCCCTGTAACTACCGCAATGGCATTCGGGCACCCCAAAAACCTCCAAGCCAGCCTAAAAAGTTGTAGAAAATTTTCTGGTCTGCCATTATGCTGCTCTGGCAGTTCTCCTGGCTCATAGATGTGCCAGGAGGCGAGGGAGCCGAAGAGCAAAATTGCTCCACCCCCATCCCCTGCCTCCTGGCATATAATTTCTTTGAGTCAGGAGGACATGACAGCTCGGAACATTTTTTACAACTTTTTTGGCTGGTTTGAGAGGTTTTAGGAATGGGTGGGTGCTCTCTCGGTCCTCTGGGCTCATGGAGTCTGAAAAACTGAGAGGGCTGTGGGGACTGACCCAAGACTACCTGGAAGTCAGTCCCCACAGGCCCAATACTCCATTAGACCTGTGCATTTCAGGAAGGTCTGGGTCTAATGGGGCCCATAGAGAGTTCAAGAAGATAGCTGTTGAGGCTTTAAAAAAGTTTTTTTTTTGGTCAAAACCTTAAAAATTCCCCCAAAATTAGTAGATGTGTGACTCTTTCTGAAACTTTGAGGGAATTATGTTATCTTGTGTAATTGTAAACAAAATCATGGATATAGCTCTTGTATCTTTTTGAAAATATGTTGTTTGTAAAAACTAAAATATACCCCAAAAAATACCCCCTC
>NW_026943947.1:0-32015 GCF_035594765.1 Anolis carolinensis
ATTGGTAATAATTGTGATGGAAAATTATGGAAAAAAGACCCAATAATAATAATAATAATAATTGGTAATAATTGTGATGGAAAATTATGGAAAAAGGACCCAGTAATAACAATAATTGGTAATAATTGTGATGGAAAATTATGGAAAAAGGACTCACTCAAATGAGGCATCTTGTTTTTATTATAAAATGACAATGCAAGACTCGGAACCAGCCTCGCGCCGACACATCGAACCCCAAATAGAAATGCCTGGGGTTCCCACCACGGGTGAGATGCCAATGCTTTGGACCATGGCCTCAATTCAAAGCTTGAGTTAAGCTTGGATGGATGAATGGATGAGTAGATGGTTGGTTGGTTGGATGGATGGATGAGTAGATGGATGGATTGATTGATAGATGGATGGATGGGTGAGTAGATGGTTGGATGGATGGATGAGTGGATGGATGGATGGATGGATAGATGCGTGGATGGATAAATGGTTGGATGGATGGATGGATGAGTAGATGGATTGATAGATGGATGGCTGGATGGATGGGTGAGTAGATGGATGGATTGATAGATGGTTGGGTGGATGGATAGATGGTTGGGTGGATGGATGGATGGATTCATAGATGGATGGCTTGATGGATTGGTGAGTAGATGGTTGGATGGATGGGTGAGTAGATGGATGGATTGATAGATGGTTGGGTGGATGGATGGCTTGATGGATTGGTGAGTAGATGGTTGGATGGATGGGTGAGTAGATGGATGGATTGATTGATGGATGGGTGAGTGGATGGATGGATGGATGGATGGATAGGCGGTTGGATGGATGGATGAGTAGATGGATGGATGGATGGGTGAGTAGATGGTTGGATGGTTGGATGGATGGATAGATAGATAAATGAGGCATCACTCAAATGAGGCATCTTGTTTTTATTATAAAATGACAATGCAAGACTCAGAACCAGCCTTGCGCCGACGCATCGAACCCCAAATAGAAATGCCCGGGATTCCCACCGCGGGCCTTTGCTTTGTTGTGGAGGGGGAGACGGCAGTGTTTTGGACCAAGGCCTCGATTCACAGCTTGAGTTAAGAGGGTTTCCTGCCTTTTGGCGAAGGGACAGGAACCCCAAAAGGAAGAGGAAGCGGGAGGAAGCTTCCCTTGACGGCACTGCCCTGTCTGGTCGATCAAGCGCCCGCGTTCGTCTTTGGTTCGGGTTCGTGAGTGTCCGTGAAAGGCCAAGTAGGTGCAATATATACATACATAGACGGACACGCTCGGAAGGCTTTTCTGGGGTCAGATATGGCCCGGATTTGCTCTATTTTCAAGGTGAGCAGTAAGGCATCCGTCCTTTGCGAAGGGGCAAAACCCGAGTCGCCCGTGAGGTTTTCAAGGCAGGTTAAGGCCGCGAAGGAAACAACAAAGGGTTTTGGTCAAGAAGGCCACGGAGGGCAGCTCAATGGCAAAGGAAGGAAGGAAGGAAGGAGAGATGGAAGGAGGGATGGAAGGAGAGATGGAAGGAAAGTGATGGAATAAAGGAAGGAGAGAGAGAGACGGAAGGAAGGAGAGATGGATGGATGGAAGGAAGGAAGGAAGGAAGGAAGGAAGGAAGGAAGGAAGGAAGAGGGAATGAAGGAGAGAGATGGAAGGAAGGAAGGAAGGATAGATGGAAGGAAAGCGATGGAATAAAGGAAGGAGAGAGAGAGACGGAAGGAAGGAGAGATGGAACGAAGGAAGGAAGGAAGAGGGAATGAAGGAGAGAGATGGAAGGAAGGAAGGAAGATGATGGAAGGAGGAAGGAAGGAAGGATAGATGGAAGGAAAGCGATGGAATAAAGAAAGGAGAGAGAGAGAGACGGAAGGAAGGAAAGATGATGATGGAAGGAAGGAAGGAAGGAGATAGAAGGAAGAGGGAAGGAAGGAGAGGGAAGGAAGGAAGATGATGGAAGGAAGAGGGAAGGAAGGAGAGATGGAAGGAAAGCGATGGAATAAAGGAAGGAGAGAGAGAGACGGAAGGAAGGAGAGATGGAACGAAGGAAGGAAGGAAGGAAGAGGGAATGAAGGAGAGAGATGGAAGGAAGGAAGGAAGATGATGGAAGGAGGAAGGAAGGAAGGAAGGAGAGATGGAAGGAAAGCAATGGAATAAAGGAAGGAGAGAGAGAGACGGAAGGAAGGAGAGATGGAACGAAGGAAGGAAGGAAGGAAGAGGGAATGAAGGAGAGAGATGGAAGGAAGGAAGATGATGGAAGGAAGAGGGAAGGAAGGAGAGATTGAAGGAAAGTGATGAAATAAAGGAAGGAGAGAGAGAGAGAGAGGGAAGGAAGGAGAGATAGAAGTAAGGAAGGAGAGCGATGGAAAGAAGGAAGGAAGAAGAAAGAGGGAAGGAAGGAGAGATGGAAGACAAGACACGGAAGGAAGGAAAGAAGATGATGGAAGGAAGGAAGAGGAAAGAGGAGAGAGATGGAAGACGAGACACGGAAGGAAGGAAAGACGGAAGGAAGGAGGAGGAAAGGAGAGAAGGAGAAAGACGGGAGGAAGGAAGAACGAAGGACGAGAGATACAGAAGGAAGGAGAGAGATGCAAGGAAGGAAGGGAGAAAGGAGAAGGAACAAAGGAACGAGAGAAGGAAAGAAGGAGAGAGATGGAATAAAGGAAGGAGAGACGGAAGGAAGGAGGGAAGGAGAAAGACAGGAGGAAGGAAGGGCGAGAGATACAGAAGGAAGGAGAGATGCAAGGAAGGAAAGAGAAGGAACAAAGGAACGAGAGAAGAAAAGGAGAGAGAGACTGAAGGAAGGAGGAGGAAAGGAGGGAAGGAGAAAGACGGGAGTAAGGAAGAACGAAGGACAAGAAATACAGAAGGAAGGAGATGCAAGGAAGGAAAGACAAGGGAGAAAAGAAGAAGGAACAAAGGAACGAGAGAGGGAAAGAAGGAGAGAGACGGAAGGAAGGAGGAGTAAAGGAGGGAAAGAGAAAGACGGGAAGAAGGAAGAGGGAAGGACGAGAGATACAGAAGGAAGGAAAGAGAAGGGAGAAAGGAAGGAGAAGGAACAAAGGAACGAGAGAGGGAAAGAAGGAGAGAGACGGGAGGGAGGAAATGAGAGCGATAGAAGGAAGAGAGAGAAGGAAGGAAGGAAGAGGGAAGGAAGGAGAGAGATGGAAGACGAGACACGGAAGGAAGGAAGGAAGGAAGGAAGGAAGGAAGGAAGGAAGATGAGAGACGGAAGGAAGGAGGGAAGGAGAAAGATGGGAGGAAGGAAGAGGGAAGGACGAGAGATACAGAAGGAAGGAGAGAGACGCAAGGAAGGAAAGGGAAGGGAGAAAGGAAGAAAAGGAACAAAGGAACGAGAGAAGGAAAGAAGGAGAGAGACTGAAGGAAGAAGGAGGAAAGGAGGGAAGGAGAAAGACGGGAGAAAGGAAGAAGGACGAGAGATACAGAAGGAAGGAGAGAGATGCAAGGAAGGAAAGACAGAAGGGAGAAAGGAAGGAGAAGGAACAAAGGAACGAGAGAGGGAAAGAAGGAGAGAGACGGGAGGAAATGAGAGAGATGGAAGGAAGAGAGAGAAGGAAGGAAGGAGAGAGATGGAAGGAAATAGACGGAAAAAAGGAGTGAGAGAAGAAGGAAAAAGACGGAAGAAGGAAGGGAGAGAGACGGAAGGAAGGAGACGGAAAGAAAGGAAGAAGAGAGACGGAAAGAAGGAAGGAGATGAAAGGAAAGAGACGGAAAAAAGGAGGGAGAGAGATGGAAGGAAGGAGAGGCGACGGAAGAAGAGAGGGAAGAAAGGAGGGAAGGAAAAAAAGAAAAGAGACGGAAGGAAGGAAACGGAAGGAGGGAAGGAAGGAGAGAGATGGAAGGGAGGAAAGAGACACAAAAAGGAAGGAGTGAGAAAGATGGAAGGAAGGAGAGAGACAGAAAGAAGGGAGGAAAGAAGGACAGATGGACGGAAGGAAGGAAGAAGAGAAATGGAAGGAATAAAGGCTTTAGTGAGGCGAGCAGGCCTTTGTGGAGCGCCAGCGTGTAAACATCACAACGGCTTTGCGAGTCAAATCCAAGAAGCCATAAAAATCCTCGTAAAACCGCCCAAAGTTCGCTGGAATCGGTTCAAGGCTAAATATGAATGACTCACCAAGCTTCTTGGGCTCGAAAGAAGGCAGGTTCCAGAAATTATCCGTCTTAGAACCAGAGAAAGGCAACGAGAGAGGAAACGAGCAGAATCGGAGAAAGGCAACCGAGAGAGGAAACGAGCTCCAGAAACTACGTTTTCCGGAGGGGAAAGCGGGGCAAGGGATAGCAGCGGATCTCTGCTCCTCTTTAAGACCACTTTTGTTTTTATTCGCCAAGCCTCTCTCGGCATTTCGGGTGGGGGGGGGGGAGAAGGGGGAAATACCCCCGAGGGGGTCCTTCGGTCCCTGCCGTTCCAATATGGAGGCGTTTTTGGGCTCTGTAGGCACTGCGGTAAGTGAGGCGGGGGCCCGAAACCCGGCCCCGACCGAGTCTCTGGGGCCCCTTTGCCCCGCGGGCGCTTCCTGGACCAAGATGGCCGACGAGACGGCCCCCCTCCCCCCCGTTAAGTCCGGAAGACGTGGACGGCCCGGATGACGTACTGGCGGCAGATGGGGCACTCGTTCATGCGCTTCCCGCACTTGGTGCAGGTGACCATGTGGCCGCACTCCAGGAGGACGCAGTCGATGGCCGAGTCCATGCAGATCTTGCAGAGGTTCTCCTCCGCGGACGGCGGGAGCTGCGAGGGGGCGCTGGGCGGCGGGGCTGCGGGAGGAAGGGAACACGAGGAGGGGGGTCTGGGCCAAGGACAGAACCCGGAACCCGGCACCCGGCACCAAAAAAGGCGGATTAATGACTTACCCGTCGGGTCATCCATGTCGGAAACTGGAAGGGAAAACAAGAAGAAAACGAGGAGTATTAGAGGAGGAAGATGATAGAGTATACAGCATCAACAGTAAAGGAGACCTATTAGAAGAGGATACAGAATCCACAATAAAGGAGACATATTAGAGGAAGATGATAGAGTATACAGAAATTAGAGGAAGATGATAGAGTATACAGAAATTAGAGGAAGATGATAGAGTATACAGAAATTAGAGGAAGATGATAGAGTATACAGAAATTGGAGGAAGATGATAGAGTATACAGAAATTAGAGGAAGATGATAGAGTATACCGAATCAACAATAAAGGAGACATATTAGAGAAAGATGATAGAGTATACAGAAATTGGAGGAAGATGATAGAGTATACTGAATCAACAATAAAGGAGACATATTAGAGAAAGATGATAGAGTATACAGAAATTAGAGGAAGATGATAGAGTATACTGAATCAACAATAAAGGAGACATATTAGAAGATGATACAGAATCAACAATAAAGGAGACATATTAGAGGAAGATGATAGAGTATACAGAAATTAATTAGAGGAAGATGATAGAGTATACAGAAATTAATTAGAGGAAGACGATAGAGTATACAGAAATTAGAGGAAGATGATAGAGTATACGAATCAACAATAAAGGAGACATATTAGAAGATGATACAGAATCAACAATAAAGGAGACATATTAGAGGAAGATGATAGAGTATACAGAAATTAATTAGAGGAAGATGATAGAGTATACAGAAATTAATTAGAGGAAGACGATAGAGTATACAGAAATTAGAGGAAGATGATAGAGTATACCGAATCAACAATAAAGGAGACATATTAGAGAAAGATGATAGAGTATACAGAAATTGGAGGAAGATGATAGAGTATACTGAATCAACAATAAAGGAGACATATTAGAGGAAGATGATAGAGTATACAGAAATTGGAGGAAGATGATAGAGTATACTGAATCAACAATAAAGGAGACATATTAGAGGAAGATGATAGAGTATACAGAAATTAGAGGAAGATGATAGAGTATACCGAATCAACAATAAAGGAGACATATTAGAGGAAGATGATAGAGTATACAGACATTAGAGGAAGATGATAGAGTATACAGACATTAGAGGAAGATGATAGAGTATCCTGAATCAACAGTAGAGACATATTAGATGAAGATGATAGAGTATACCGAATCAACAATAAAGGAGACATATTAGAAGATGATACAGAATCCACAATAAAGGAGACATATTAGAGGAAGATGATAGAGTATACAGAAATTAATTAGAGGAAGATGATAGAGTATACTGAATCAACAATAAAGGAGACATATTAGAGGAAGATGATAGAGTATACAGAAATTGGAGGAAGATGATAGAGTATACTGAATCAACAATAAAGGAGACATATTAGAGAAAGATGATAGAGTATACAGAAATTAGAGGAAGATGATAGAGTATACTGAATCAACAATAAAGGAGACATATTAGAAGATGATACAGAATCAACAATAAAGGAGACATATTAGAGGAAGATGATAGAGTATACAGAAATTAATTAGAGGAAGATGATAGAGTATACAGAAATTAATTAGAGGAAGACGATAGAGTATACAGAAATTAGAGGAAGATGATAGAGTATACGAATCAACAATAAAGGAGACATATTAGAAGATGATACAGAATCAACAATAAAGGAGACATATTAGAGGAAGATGATAGAGTATACAGAAATTAATTAGAGGAAGATGATAGAGTATACAGAAATTAATTAGAGGAAGACGATAGAGTATACAGAAATTAGAGGAAGATGATAGAGTATACCGAATCAACAATAAAGGAGACATATTAGAGAAAGATGATAGAGTATACAGAAATTGGAGGAAGATGATAGAGTATACTGAATCAACAATAAAGGAGACATATTAGAGGAAGATGATAGAGTATACAGAAATTGGAGGAAGATGATAGAGTATACTGAATCAACAATAAAGGAGACATATTAGAGGAAGATGATAGAGTATACAGAAATTAGAGGAAGATGATAGAGTATACCGAATCAACAATAAAGGAGACATATTAGAGGAAGATGATAGAGTATACAGACATTAGAGGAAGATGATAGAGTATACAGACATTAGAGGAAGATGATAGAGTATACAGACATTAGAGGAAGATGATAGAGTATCCTGAATCAACAGTAGAGACATATTAGATGAAGATGATAGAGTATACCGAATCAACAATAAAGGAGACATATTAGAAGATGATACAGAATCCACAATAAAGGAGACATATTAGAGGAAGATGATAGAGTATACAGAAATTAATTAGAGGAAGATGATAGAGTATACTGAATCAACAATAAAGGAGACATATTAGAGGAAGATGATAGAGTATACAGAAATTAGAGGAAGATGATAGAGTATCCTGAATCAACAGTAGAGACATATTAGATGAAGATGATAGAGTATACAGAATCAACAGTAAAGAAGACATATTAGAGGAAGTCGATAGAGTATAGTATACAGAATCAACACCAAAGGTGTATTAGAGGAGGAGGATAGAATATACAGAATCAACAGCAGACGAAGACTTGATATAATAATAATAATTATAATTATAATAATAATACATCACACAGTCCTAGATACTTGGGAAGTGTTCGACTTGTGATATTAAATCCAGCATATCTATCTTGTTTGCTGTGTCATAATAAAATAATAATAATAATAATAATAATAATAAT
Source organism: Anolis carolinensis (assembly GCF_035594765.1). Taxonomy (NCBI): domain Eukaryota; kingdom Metazoa; phylum Chordata; class Lepidosauria; order Squamata; family Anolidae; genus Anolis; species Anolis carolinensis. The sequence goes on from NW_026943947.1 coordinate 7,614, forward strand.
AATAATAATAATAATAATAATAATGATAACAGCCAGTAGGCTGTTAGGAATGGTAGGAGTTGGAGTCCGAAGCTGGAGGAAGACTTGTAGTAAATAATAATAATAATAATAATAATAATAATAATAATAATAATAATAATAATAATAATAAATAGTTGGAAGGCTGTGAGGGATGGGAATGGTGTATACAAGGCCTCACCGAGGTGCTGGAGGTCCTTCTCCTTGTAGAGGCGGGTGACCCTCTCCATCAGCTCCCACTTCTCGCAGCAGCCCTTGTAGTTGACGAAGTTGCGGGCCAGGATCTCCTTCAGCTGCCGGACGGAGAGGCCCTCGATGTCCCCGAGGCTGGTCAGGTCCGAGAGGGAGGCCCTCCGCCCGGGGACCAGGTTGTCCTCCGAGTCGATGGACTGCGAAAGGGAAGAGGCAACAAGAGCGAGAGAGGTCCGCTTTCCTCCTTGGAGTGGTTCAGAGCAGAGGCTGGAGTTCGGCCATCTGCCAAGAGGGTTTGAGTTGTGCCTTCCTGGATGGGCAGAAGATGGTCCAACTGGGTGGCCCTCGAGGCCTCTTCCAACTCTAGGATTCTAGGTATCTATCTATCTATCTATCTATCTATCTATCTATCTATCTATCTATCTATCTATCTATCTATCTATCTACCTCTTCCTTCTATCCATACATCCATCCATTTGTCTGTCTATTTATCCATCCATTCATCAATTTCTCTTTCTATCCATCCATCCTATTTATCCATCCGTCTGTCTGTCTGTCCATCCATACATTTGGCTATCTCTCCTATCTACCTCTACATCAATCCATCTATCCATCCATTCATTCGTCTATCTATCCATTCGTCTACCTATTCGTCTATCAATCCATCCATCTCTCCTATCCATCCATCAGTCCGTCCATTCATCCATCTATCCATCTATCAATTTCTCTAGCCATTCAAATATCTGTCCATCCATGCATTTGTCTATCTCTCCTGTCTATCTCAACATCAATCCATCCATCCATCCATCCATCCATCCATCCATCCATCCATCCATCCATTTATCTATCGATCGATCTATCTATCTATCTATCTATCTATCTATCTATCTATCTATCTATCTATCTATCTATCTATCTATCTATCTATCTGTCCATCCATGCATTTGTCTATCTCTCCTGTCTATCTCAACATCAATCCATCCATCCATCCATCCATCCATCCATCCATCCATCCATCCATTTATCCATCCATCCATTTATCTATCTATCTATCTATCGATCTATCCATCTATCCATCTGTCCATCCATGCATTTGTCTATCTCTCCTGTCTATCTCAACATCAATCCATCCATCCATTTATCTATCTATCTATCGATCTATCTATCTATCTATCTATCCATCTGTCCATCCATGCATTTGTCTATCTCTCCTGTCTATCTCAACATCAATCCATTCATCCATCCATCTATCTATCCATCTATCCATCTGTCCATCCATGCATTTGTCTATCTCTCCTGTCTATCTCAACATCAATCCATCCATCCATTTATCTATCTATCGATCTATCTATCTATCTATCTATCTATCTATCTATCTATCTATCTATCTATCTATCCATCCATCCATCCATCCATCTGTCCATCCATGCATTTGTCTATCTCTCCTGTCTATCTCAACATCAATCCATCCATCCATTTATCTATCTATCTATCTATCTATCTATCTATCTATCTATCTATCTATCTATCCATCCATCCATCCATCTGTCCATCCATGCATTTGTCTATCTCTCCTGTCTATCTCAACATCAATCCATCCATCCATCCATCTATCTATCCATCTATCCATCTGTCCATCCATGCATTTGTCTATCTCTCCTGTCTATCTCAACATCAATCCATCCATCCATCCATCCATCCATCCATCCATCCATCCATCCATCCATTTATCCATCCATCCATTTATCTATCTATCTATCCATCTATCCATCTGTCCATCCATGCATTTGTCTATCTCTCCTGTCTATCTCAACATCAATCCATCCATCCATCCATCTATCTATCCATCCATCCATCTGTCCATCCATGCATTTGTCTATCTCTCCTGTCTATCTCAACATCAATCCATCCATCCATCCATCCATCCATTTATCTATCGATCTATCTATCTATCGATCTATCCATCTGTCCATCCATGCATTTGTCTATCTCTCCTGTCTATCTCAACATCAATCCATCCATCCATCCATCTATCTATCCATCCATCCATCTGTCCATCCATGCATTTGTCTATCTCTCCTGTCTATCTCAACATCAATCCATCCATCCATCCATCCATCCATCCATCCATCCATCCATCCATCCATTTATCTATCGATCTATCTATCTATCGATCTATCCATCTGTCCATCCATGCATTTGTCTATCTCTCCTGTCTATCTCAACATCAATCCATCCATCCATCCATCCATTTATCCATCCATCCATTTATCCATCCATCCATTTATCTATCTATCTATCGATCTATCTATCTATCTATCTATCCATCTGTCCATCCATGCATTTGACTATCTCTCCTGTCTATCTCAACATCAATCCATTCATCCATCCATCTATCTATCCATCTATCCATCTGTCCATCCATGCATTTGTCTATCTCTCCTGTCTATCTCAACATCAATCCATCCATCCATTTATCTATCTATCGATCTATCTATCTATCTATCTATCTATCTATCTATCCATCCATCCATCCATCTGTCCATCCATGCATTTGTCTATCTCTCCTGTCTATCTCAACATCAATCCATCCATCCATCCATCTATCTATCCATCTATCCATCTGTCCATCCATGCATTTGTCTATCTCTCCTGTCTATCTCAACATCAATCCATCCATCCATCCATCCATCCATCCATCCATCCATCTGTCCATCCATGCATTTGTCTATCTCTCCTGTCTATCTCAACATCAATCCATCCATCCATCCATCCATCCATCCATCCATCCATCCATTTATCTATCGATCTATCTATCTATCGATCTATCCATCTGTCCATCCATGCATTTGTCTATCTCTCCTGTCTATCTCAACATCAATCCATCCATCCATCCATCCATCCATCCATCCATCCATCCATTTATCCATCCATCCATTTATCTATCTATCTATCGATCTATCTATCTATCTATCTATCCATCTGTCCATCCATGCATTTGTCTATCTCTCCTGTCTATCTCAACATCAATCCATTCATCCATCCATCTATCTATCCATCTATCCATCTGTCCATCCATGCATTTGTCTATCTCTCCTGTCTATCTCAACATCAATCCATCCATCCATTTATCTATCTATCGATCTATCTATCTATCTATCTATCTATCTATCTATCTATCCATCCATCCATCCATCTGTCCATCCATGCATTTGTCTATCTCTCCTGTCTATCTCAACATCAATCCATCCATCCATCCATCTATCTATCCATCTATCCATCTGTCCATCCATGCATTTGTCTATCTCTCCTGTCTATCTCAACATCAATCCATCCATCCATCCATCCATCCATCCATCCATTTATCCATCCATCCATTTATCTATCTATCTATCCATCTATCCATCTGTCCATCCATGCATTTGTCTATCTCTCCTGTCTATCTCAACATCAATCCATCCATCCATCCATCTATCTATCCATCCATCCATCTGTCCATCCATGCATTTGTCTATCTCTCCTGTCTATCTCAACATCAATCCATCCATCCATCCATCCATCCATTTATCTATCGATCTATCTATCTATCGATCTATCCATCTGTCCATCCATGCATTTGTCTATCTCTCCTGTCTATCTCAACATCAATCCATCCATCCATCCATCTATCTATCCATCCATCCATCTGTCCATCCATGCATTTGTCTATCTCTCCTGTCTATCTCAACATCAATCCATCCATCCATCCATCCATCCATCCATCCATCCATCCATTTATCTATCGATCTATCTATCTATCGATCTATCCATCTGTCCATCCATGCATTTGTCTATCTCTCCTGTCTATCTCAACATCAATCCATCCATCCATCCATCCATCCATCCATCCATCCATCCATCCATTTATCCATCCATCCATTTATCTATCTATCTATCGATCTATCCATCTATCCATCTGTCCATCCATGCATTTGTCTATCTCTCCTGTCTATCTCAACATCAATCCATCCATCCATTTATCTATCTATCTATCTATCTATCTATCTATCTATCTATCTATCTATCTATCTATCCATCTGTCCATCCATGCATTTGTCTATCTCTCCTGTCTATCTCAACATCAATCCATTCATCCATCCATCTATCTATCCATCTATCCATCTGTCCATCCATGCATTTGTCTATCTCTCCTGTCTATCTCAACATCAATCCATCCATCCATCCATCTATCTATCCATCCATCCATCTGTCCATCCATGCATTTGTCTATCTCTCCTGTCTATCTCAACATCAATCCATCCATCCATCCATCCATCCATCCATCCATTTATCTATCGATCTATCTATCTATCGATCTATCCATCTGTCCATCCATGCATTTGTCTATCTCTCCTGTCTATCTCAACATCAATCCATCCATCCATCCATCCATCCATCCATCCATCCATCCATCTGTCCATCCATGCATTTGTCTATCTCTCCTGTCTATCTCAACATCAATCCATCCATCCATCCATCCATCCATCCATCCATTTATCCATCCATCCATTTATCTATCTATCTATCGATCTATCCATCTATCCATCTGTCCATCCATGCATTTGTCTATCTCTCCTGTCTATCTCAACATCAATCCATCAATCCATCCATCCATCCATCCATCCATTTATCTATCTATCTATCTATCGATCGATCGATCGATCTATCTATCTATCTATCTATCTATCTATCTATCTATCTATCTATCTATCTATCTATCTATCTATCTATCCATCTGTCCATCCATGCATTTGTCTATCTCTCCTGTCTATCTCAACATCAATCCATCCATCCATCCATCTATCTATCCATCTATCCATCTGTCCATCCATGCATTTGTCTATCTCTCCTGTCTATCTCAACATCAATCCATCCATCCATCCATCTATCTATCCATCTATCCATCTGTCCATCCATGCATTTGTCTATCTCTCCTGTCTATCTCAACATCAATCCATCCATCCATCCATCTATCTATCCATCTATCCATCTGTCCATCCATGCATTTGTCTATCTCTCCTGTCTATCTCAACATCAATCCATCCATCCATCCATCTATCTATCCATCTATCCATCTGTCCATCCATGCATTTGTCTATCTCTCCTGTCTATCTCAACATCAATCCATCCATCCATTTATCTATCCCTCCATCCGTCCGTTTATCTATCTCTCCTATCTATCAATTCACGTATCTATTTATCTATCTATCGGTCAACCTATCTATCTATCTATCTATCTATCTATCTATCTATCTATCTATCTATCTATCAACCCATCCATCCACATATATCATCTATCTATCTATCTATCTATCTATCTATCTATCTATCTATCTATCTATCTATCTATCAACCCATCCATCCATCCATCCACATATATCATCTATCTATCTATCTATCTATCTATCTATCTATCTATCTATCTATCTATCTATCTACCCATCAATCAATCAACCCATCCATCCATCCATCCATGCACATATATCTCCTATCTATCTATCTATCTATCTATCTATCTACCTACCTACCCATCAATCAACCCATCCATCCATCCATGCACATATATCTCCTATCTATCTATCTACCCATCAATCAATCAACCCATCCATGCACATATATCATGGCAGGTGGTGGAAGGAAGATGATGGAGGGCGGGCCAGATGCCCTCACCTGCGTCTCCTCTTCGTTCCGCCGCTCCGCTGCCTCCTCGACGACGTCCGCCATGTCCTGGCTGGGCAGCGCTTGCCCATTGGCCTGAGCGGGAGGACAGAAGGAAACAGAGGGGCGCTTCAGACACGAAAACAAATACCGGGGTCACGGGAGCGAGGGGAGGGGTCCACTGAGGGAGGAATCGAGAGGAAGGGGTCAGTGGAGGGTCGGTGTGGTTGGGCCGCCCACCTTCTTGCTGGTTAGGACCGCCAAGATTTGGGTCGGGGGTCCCGAGGGTGGTGTCTCCGAGGGAGGCGACTGGGGCCGGTCATGGTTGAGCCGCAAGGAGACCCCCACCCACGATGGCCCTGGCTCTGCTCAGCTGCCTCCCATTGTGACATCGCGAGGGGAGGACACGACACGTATGTGACACACGCAGAGAGCCTTTCCTCCCTTTCCCAAGAGGCCTTGCGCCCCTAGACGGGCCCACCCCCCTCTCGGGACCTCCCACCACTCCTTACACCCCTTTCCATATACCATCCAATAAAGACCCATTGACACGGTACTCTTATCGTCTATCACTTTGGTGTGATTTGGGGTGACTTGTACGTTAAGTCGTATTGCTTTCAGTTCTCACGGAAGGGAGGGATGCGGGGTAGAAATAAATAAATATAATCATAGTCGTTATCTTAAGCACAGAAAAACAGGGAGGAAAGAGCTGCTGTGTTAACGAGAGCCTTCGGAAGTCCATTGAGAGAGAAGGGAAGCCAAATCAAAGGCAAAGAAAGTCAACAGAGTGAAGGAAAGTCAATCGAGAGGGAAGGAAAGTCAATTGAGAGAGAAGGAAAGTCAACAGAGAGATGGAAAGTCAATCGAGAGAAGGAAAATCAATTGAGAGAAGGAAAATGAATCGAGATAGAAGGAAAGTCAATCGAGAGAGAAGGAAAATCAATCGAGAGAGAAGGAAAGTCAATCAAGAGTGAGGGAAAGTCAATTGAGAGAGAAGGGAAGTCAATTGAGAGAAGGGAAGTCAATTGAGAGAAGGAAAGTCAATCGAAAGAGAAGGAAATTAAATTGAGAGAAGGAAAGTCAATTGAGAGAGAAGGAAAGTCAATTAAGGGAGAAGGAAAATCAATTGAGAGAGAAGGAAAGTCAATTGAGAGAGAAGGAAAGTCAACTGAGAGAGAAGGAAAATCAATCAAGGGAGAAAGAAAGTCTATCGAGAGAGATGGAAAGTCAATCAAGGGAGAAGGAAAAGTCAACTGAGAGAGAAGGAAAGCCAATCGAGAGAGAAGGAAAGTCAATCGAGAGAGAAGGAAAGTCAATTGAGAGAGAAGGAAAGTCAATTGAGAGAGAAGGAAAGTCAATCGAGAGAGAAGGAAAGTCAATCGAGAGAGAAGGAAAATCAATTGAGAGAAGGAAAATGAATCGAGATAGAAGGAAAGTCAATCGAGAGAGAAGGAAAATCAATCGAGAGAGAAGGAAAGTCAATTGAGAGAGAAGGAAAGTCAATCGAGAGAGAAGGAAAGTCAATCGAGAGAGAAGGAAAGTCAATTGAGAGAGAAGGGAAGTCAATTGAGAGAAGGAAATTAAATTGAGAGAAGGAAAGTCAATCGAAAGAGAAGGAAATTAAATTGAGAGAAGGAAAGTCAATCGAGAGAGAAGGAAAATCAATTGAGAGAGGGAAAGTCAATTGAGAGAGAAGGAAAGTCAACTGAGAGAGAAGGAAAATCAATCAAGGGAGAAAGAAAGTCTATCGAGAGAGATGGAAAGTCAATCAAGGGAGAAGGAAAAGTCAACTGAGAGAGAAGGAAAGCCAATCGAGAGAGAAGGAAAGTCAATCGAGAGAGAAGGAAAGTCAATTGAGAGAGAAGGAAAATCAATTGAGAGAAGGAAAATGCAAGGATACTGGTGAGCAATTCCTCGCGGATACTGGTGAGCAATTCCTCGCCGATACTGGTGAGCAATTCCTCGCGGATACTGGTGAGCAATTCCGCGCGGATACTGGTGAGCAATTCCTCGCGGATACTGGTGAGCAATTCCTCGCGGATACTGGTGAGCAATTCCTCACGGATACTGGTGAGCAATTCCTCGCGGATACTGGTTGAGCAATTCCTCACGGATACTGGTTGAGCAATTCCCTTGCGGATACTGGTGAGCAATTCCTCGCGGATACTGGTGAGCAATTCCTCACAGATACTGGTGAGCAATTCCTCACGGATACTGGTGAGCAATTCCTCACGGATACTGGTGAGCAATTCCTCGCGGATACTGGGGACAATTACCCGCGGATACTGGTGAGCAATTCCTCACGGATACTGGTGAGCAATTCCTCACGGATACTGGTGAGCAATTCCTCACGGATACTGGGTGATGCAAGGAAGGAAAGACAAGGGAGAAAAGAAGAAGGAACAAAGGAACGAGAGAGGGAAAGAAGGAGAGAGACGGAAGGAAGGAGGAGTAAAGGAGGGAAAGAGAAAGACGGGAAGAAGGAAGAGGGAAGGACGAGAGATACAGAAGGAAGGAAAGAGAAGGGAGAAAGGAAGGAGAAGGAACAAAGGAACGAGAGAGGGAAAGAAGGAGAGAGACGGGAGGGAGGAAATGAGAGCGATAGAAGGAAGAGAGAGAAGGAAGGAAGGAAGAGGGAAGGAAGGAGAGAGATGGAAGACGAGACACGGAAGGAAGGAAGGAAGGAAGGAAGGAAGGAAGGAAGGAAGATGAGAGACGGAAGGAAGGAGGGAAGGAGAAAGATGGGAGGAAGGAAGAGGGAAGGACGAGAGATACAGAAGGAAGGAGAGAGACGCAAGGAAGGAAAGGGAAGGGAGAAAGGAAGAAAAGGAACAAAGGAACGAGAGAAGGAAAGAAGGAGAGAGACTGAAGGAAGAAGGAGGAAAGGAGGGAAGGAGAAAGACGGGAGAAAGGAAGAAGGACGAGAGATACAGAAGGAAGGAGAGAGATGCAAGGAAGGAAAGACAGAAGGGAGAAAGGAAGGAGAAGGAACAAAGGAACGAGAGAGGGAAAGAAGGAGAGAGACGGGAGGAAATGAGAGAGATGGAAGGAAGAGAGAGAAGGAAGGAAGGAGAGAGATGGAAGGAAATAGACGGAAAAAAGGAGTGAGAGAAGAAGGAAAAAGACGGAAGAAGGAAGGGAGAGAGACGGAAGGAAGGAGACGGAAAGAAAGGAAGAAGAGAGACGGAAAGAAGGAAGGAGATGAAAGGAAAGAGACGGAAAAAAGGAGGGAGAGAGATGGAAGGAAGGAGAGGCGACGGAAGAAGAGAGGGAAGAAAGGAGGGAAGGAAAAAAAGAAAAGAGACGGAAGGAAGGAAACGGAAGGAGGGAAGGAAGGAGAGAGATGGAAGGGAGGAAAGAGACACAAAAAGGAAGGAGTGAGAAAGATGGAAGGAAGGAGAGAGACAGAAAGAAGGGAGGAAAGAAGGACAGATGGACGGAAGGAAGGAAGAAGAGAAATGGAAGGAATAAAGGCTTTAGTGAGGCGAGCAGGCCTTTGTGGAGCGCCAGCGTGTAAACATCACAACGGCTTTGCGAGTCAAATCCAAGAAGCCATAAAAATCCTCGTAAAACCGCCCAAAGTTCGCTGGAATCGGTTCAAGGCTAAATATGAATGACTCACCAAGCTTCTTGGGCTCGAAAGAAGGCAGGTTCCAGAAATTATCCGTCTTAGAACCAGAGAAAGGCAACGAGAGAGGAAACGAGCAGAATCGGAGAAAGGCAACCGAGAGAGGAAACGAGCTCCAGAAACTACGTTTTCCGGAGGGGAAAGCGGGGCAAGGGATAGCAGCGGATCTCTGCTCCTCTTTAAGACCACTTTTGTTTTTATTCGCCAAGCCTCTCTCGGCATTTCGGGTGGGGGGGGGGGAGAAGGGGGAAATACCCCCGAGGGGGTCCTTCGGTCCCTGCCGTTCCAATATGGAGGCGTTTTTGGGCTCTGTAGGCACTGCGGTAAGTGAGGCGGGGGCCCGAAACCCGGCCCCGACCGAGTCTCTGGGGCCCCTTTGCCCCGCGGGCGCTTCCTGGACCAAGATGGCCGACGAGACGGCCCCCCTCCCCCCCGTTAAGTCCGGAAGACGTGGACGGCCCGGATGACGTACTGGCGGCAGATGGGGCACTCGTTCATGCGCTTCCCGCACTTGGTGCAGGTGACCATGTGGCCGCACTCCAGGAGGACGCAGTCGATGGCCGAGTCCATGCAGATCTTGCAGAGGTTCTCCTCCGCGGACGGCGGGAGCTGCGAGGGGGCGCTGGGCGGCGGGGCTGCGGGAGGAAGGGAACACGAGGAGGGGGGTCTGGGCCAAGGACAGAACCCGGAACCCGGCACCCGGCACCAAAAAAGGCGGATTAATGACTTACCCGTCGGGTCATCCATGTCGGAAACTGGAAGGGAAAACAAGAAGAAAACGAGGAGTATTAGAGGAGGAAGATGATAGAGTATACAGCATCAACAGTAAAGGAGACCTATTAGAAGAGGATACAGAATCCACAATAAAGGAGACATATTAGAGGAAGATGATAGAGTATACAGAAATTAGAGGAAGATGATAGAGTATACAGAAATTAGAGGAAGATGATAGAGTATACAGAAATTAGAGGAAGATGATAGAGTATACAGAAATTGGAGGAAGATGATAGAGTATACAGAAATTAGAGGAAGATGATAGAGTATACCGAATCAACAATAAAGGAGACATATTAGAGAAAGATGATAGAGTATACAGAAATTGGAGGAAGATGATAGAGTATACTGAATCAACAATAAAGGAGACATATTAGAGAAAGATGATAGAGTATACAGAAATTAGAGGAAGATGATAGAGTATACTGAATCAACAATAAAGGAGACATATTAGAAGATGATACAGAATCAACAATAAAGGAGACATATTAGAGGAAGATGATAGAGTATACAGAAATTAATTAGAGGAAGATGATAGAGTATACAGAAATTAATTAGAGGAAGACGATAGAGTATACAGAAATTAGAGGAAGATGATAGAGTATACGAATCAACAATAAAGGAGACATATTAGAAGATGATACAGAATCAACAATAAAGGAGACATATTAGAGGAAGATGATAGAGTATACAGAAATTAATTAGAGGAAGATGATAGAGTATACAGAAATTAATTAGAGGAAGACGATAGAGTATACAGAAATTAGAGGAAGATGATAGAGTATACCGAATCAACAATAAAGGAGACATATTAGAGAAAGATGATAGAGTATACAGAAATTGGAGGAAGATGATAGAGTATACTGAATCAACAATAAAGGAGACATATTAGAGGAAGATGATAGAGTATACAGAAATTGGAGGAAGATGATAGAGTATACTGAATCAACAATAAAGGAGACATATTAGAGGAAGATGATAGAGTATACAGAAATTAGAGGAAGATGATAGAGTATACCGAATCAACAATAAAGGAGACATATTAGAGGAAGATGATAGAGTATACAGACATTAGAGGAAGATGATAGAGTATACAGACATTAGAGGAAGATGATAGAGTATCCTGAATCAACAGTAGAGACATATTAGATGAAGATGATAGAGTATACCGAATCAACAATAAAGGAGACATATTAGAAGATGATACAGAATCCACAATAAAGGAGACATATTAGAGGAAGATGATAGAGTATACAGAAATTAATTAGAGGAAGATGATAGAGTATACTGAATCAACAATAAAGGAGACATATTAGAGGAAGATGATAGAGTATACAGAAATTGGAGGAAGATGATAGAGTATACTGAATCAACAATAAAGGAGACATATTAGAGAAAGATGATAGAGTATACAGAAATTAGAGGAAGATGATAGAGTATACTGAATCAACAATAAAGGAGACATATTAGAAGATGATACAGAATCAACAATAAAGGAGACATATTAGAGGAAGATGATAGAGTATACAGAAATTAATTAGAGGAAGATGATAGAGTATACAGAAATTAATTAGAGGAAGACGATAGAGTATACAGAAATTAGAGGAAGATGATAGAGTATACGAATCAACAATAAAGGAGACATATTAGAAGATGATACAGAATCAACAATAAAGGAGACATATTAGAGGAAGATGATAGAGTATACAGAAATTAATTAGAGGAAGATGATAGAGTATACAGAAATTAATTAGAGGAAGACGATAGAGTATACAGAAATTAGAGGAAGATGATAGAGTATACCGAATCAACAATAAAGGAGACATATTAGAGAAAGATGATAGAGTATACAGAAATTGGAGGAAGATGATAGAGTATACTGAATCAACAATAAAGGAGACATATTAGAGGAAGATGATAGAGTATACAGAAATTGGAGGAAGATGATAGAGTATACTGAATCAACAATAAAGGAGACATATTAGAGGAAGATGATAGAGTATACAGAAATTAGAGGAAGATGATAGAGTATACCGAATCAACAATAAAGGAGACATATTAGAGGAAGATGATAGAGTATACAGACATTAGAGGAAGATGATAGAGTATACAGACATTAGAGGAAGATGATAGAGTATACAGACATTAGAGGAAGATGATAGAGTATCCTGAATCAACAGTAGAGACATATTAGATGAAGATGATAGAGTATACCGAATCAACAATAAAGGAGACATATTAGAAGATGATACAGAATCCACAATAAAGGAGACATATTAGAGGAAGATGATAGAGTATACAGAAATTAATTAGAGGAAGATGATAGAGTATACTGAATCAACAATAAAGGAGACATATTAGAGGAAGATGATAGAGTATACAGAAATTAGAGGAAGATGATAGAGTATCCTGAATCAACAGTAGAGACATATTAGATGAAGATGATAGAGTATACAGAATCAACAGTAAAGAAGACATATTAGAGGAAGTCGATAGAGTATAGTATACAGAATCAACACCAAAGGTGTATTAGAGGAGGAGGATAGAATATACAGAATCAACAGCAGACGAAGACTTGATATAATAATAATAATTATAATTATAATAATAATACATCACACAGTCCTAGATACTTGGGAAGTGTTCGACTTGTGATATTAAATCCAGCATATCTATCTTGTTTGCTGTGTCATAATAAAATAATAATAATAATAATAATAATAATAATAATAATAATAATAATAATAATAAATGATAACAGCCAGTAGGCTGTTAGGAATGGTAGGAGTTGGAGTCCGAAGCTGGAGGAAGACTTGTAGTAAATAATAATAATAATAATAATAATAATAATAATAATAATAATAATAATAATAATAATAAATAGTTGGAAGGCTGTGAGGGATGGGAATGGTGTATACAAGGCCTCACCGAGGTGCTGGAGGTCCTTCTCCTTGTAGAGGCGGGTGACCCTCTCCATCAGCTCCCACTTCTCGCAGCAGCCCTTGTAGTTGACGAAGTTGCGGGCCAGGATCTCCTTCAGCTGCCGGACGGAGAGGCCCTCGATGTCCCCGAGGCTGGTCAGGTCCGAGAGGGAGGCCCTCCGCCCGGGGACCAGGTTGTCCTCCGAGTCGATGGACTGCGAAAGGGAAGAGGCAACAAGAGCGAGAGAGGTCCGCTTTCCTCCTTGGAGTGGTTCAGAGCAGAGGCTGGAGTTCGGCCATCTGCCAAGAGGGTTTGAGTTGTGCCTTCCTGGATGGGCAGAAGATGGTCCAACTGGGTGGCCCTCGAGGCCTCTTCCAACTCTAGGATTCTAGGTATCTATCTATCTATCTATCTATCTATCTATCTATCTATCTATCTATCTATCTATCTATCTATCTATCTACCTCTTCCTTCTATCCATACATCCATCCATTTGTCTGTCTATTTATCCATCCATTCATCAATTTCTCTTTCTATCCATCCATCCTATTTATCCATCCGTCTGTCTGTCTGTCCATCCATACATTTGGCTATCTCTCCTATCTACCTCTACATCAATCCATCTATCCATCCATTCATTCGTCTATCTATCCATTCGTCTACCTATTCGTCTATCAATCCATCCATCTCTCCTATCCATCCATCAGTCCGTCCATTCATCCATCTATCCATCTATCAATTTCTCTAGCCATTCAAATATCTGTCCATCCATGCATTTGTCTATCTCTCCTGTCTATCTCAACATCAATCCATCCATCCATCCATCCATCCATCCATCCATCCATCCATCCATCCATTTATCTATCGATCGATCTATCTATCTATCTATCTATCTATCTATCTATCTATCTATCTATCTATCTATCTATCTATCTATCTATCTGTCCATCCATGCATTTGTCTATCTCTCCTGTCTATCTCAACATCAATCCATCCATCCATCCATCCATCCATCCATCCATCCATCCATCCATTTATCCATCCATCCATTTATCTATCTATCTATCTATCGATCTATCCATCTATCCATCTGTCCATCCATGCATTTGTCTATCTCTCCTGTCTATCTCAACATCAATCCATCCATCCATTTATCTATCTATCTATCGATCTATCTATCTATCTATCTATCCATCTGTCCATCCATGCATTTGTCTATCTCTCCTGTCTATCTCAACATCAATCCATTCATCCATCCATCTATCTATCCATCTATCCATCTGTCCATCCATGCATTTGTCTATCTCTCCTGTCTATCTCAACATCAATCCATCCATCCATTTATCTATCTATCGATCTATCTATCTATCTATCTATCTATCTATCTATCTATCTATCTATCTATCTATCCATCCATCCATCCATCCATCTGTCCATCCATGCATTTGTCTATCTCTCCTGTCTATCTCAACATCAATCCATCCATCCATTTATCTATCTATCTATCTATCTATCTATCTATCTATCTATCTATCTATCTATCCATCCATCCATCCATCTGTCCATCCATGCATTTGTCTATCTCTCCTGTCTATCTCAACATCAATCCATCCATCCATCCATCTATCTATCCATCTATCCATCTGTCCATCCATGCATTTGTCTATCTCTCCTGTCTATCTCAACATCAATCCATCCATCCATCCATCCATCCATCCATCCATCCATCCATCCATTTATCCATCCATCCATTTATCTATCTATCTATCCATCTATCCATCTGTCCATCCATGCATTTGTCTATCTCTCCTGTCTATCTCAACATCAATCCATCCATCCATCCATCTATCTATCCATCCATCCATCTGTCCATCCATGCATTTGTCTATCTCTCCTGTCTATCTCAACATCAATCCATCCATCCATCCATCCATCCATTTATCTATCGATCTATCTATCTATCGATCTATCCATCTGTCCATCCATGCATTTGTCTATCTCTCCTGTCTATCTCAACATCAATCCATCCATCCATCCATCTATCTATCCATCCATCCATCTGTCCATCCATGCATTTGTCTATCTCTCCTGTCTATCTCAACATCAATCCATCCATCCATCCATCCATCCATCCATCCATCCATCCATCCATCCATTTATCTATCGATCTATCTATCTATCGATCTATCCATCTGTCCATCCATGCATTTGTCTATCTCTCCTGTCTATCTCAACATCAATCCATCCATCCATCCATCCATTTATCCATCCATCCATTTATCCATCCATCCATTTATCTATCTATCTATCGATCTATCTATCTATCTATCTATCCATCTGTCCATCCATGCATTTGACTATCTCTCCTGTCTATCTCAACATCAATCCATTCATCCATCCATCTATCTATCCATCTATCCATCTGTCCATCCATGCA
Source organism: Anolis carolinensis (assembly GCF_035594765.1). Classification (NCBI taxonomy): domain Eukaryota; kingdom Metazoa; phylum Chordata; class Lepidosauria; order Squamata; family Anolidae; genus Anolis; species Anolis carolinensis. The sequence goes on from NW_026943947.1 coordinate 23,282, forward strand.
TTTGTCTATCTCTCCTGTCTATCTCAACATCAATCCATCCATCCATTTATCTATCTATCGATCTATCTATCTATCTATCTATCTATCTATCTATCCATCCATCCATCCATCTGTCCATCCATGCATTTGTCTATCTCTCCTGTCTATCTCAACATCAATCCATCCATCCATCCATCTATCTATCCATCTATCCATCTGTCCATCCATGCATTTGTCTATCTCTCCTGTCTATCTCAACATCAATCCATCCATCCATCCATCCATCCATCCATCCATCCATCTGTCCATCCATGCATTTGTCTATCTCTCCTGTCTATCTCAACATCAATCCATCCATCCATCCATCCATCCATCCATCCATCCATCCATTTATCTATCGATCTATCTATCTATCGATCTATCCATCTGTCCATCCATGCATTTGTCTATCTCTCCTGTCTATCTCAACATCAATCCATCCATCCATCCATCCATCCATCCATCCATCCATCCATTTATCCATCCATCCATTTATCTATCTATCTATCGATCTATCTATCTATCTATCTATCCATCTGTCCATCCATGCATTTGTCTATCTCTCCTGTCTATCTCAACATCAATCCATTCATCCATCCATCTATCTATCCATCTATCCATCTGTCCATCCATGCATTTGTCTATCTCTCCTGTCTATCTCAACATCAATCCATCCATCCATTTATCTATCTATCGATCTATCTATCTATCTATCTATCTATCTATCTATCTATCCATCCATCCATCCATCTGTCCATCCATGCATTTGTCTATCTCTCCTGTCTATCTCAACATCAATCCATCCATCCATCCATCTATCTATCCATCTATCCATCTGTCCATCCATGCATTTGTCTATCTCTCCTGTCTATCTCAACATCAATCCATCCATCCATCCATCCATCCATCCATCCATTTATCCATCCATCCATTTATCTATCTATCTATCCATCTATCCATCTGTCCATCCATGCATTTGTCTATCTCTCCTGTCTATCTCAACATCAATCCATCCATCCATCCATCTATCTATCCATCCATCCATCTGTCCATCCATGCATTTGTCTATCTCTCCTGTCTATCTCAACATCAATCCATCCATCCATCCATCCATCCATTTATCTATCGATCTATCTATCTATCGATCTATCCATCTGTCCATCCATGCATTTGTCTATCTCTCCTGTCTATCTCAACATCAATCCATCCATCCATCCATCTATCTATCCATCCATCCATCTGTCCATCCATGCATTTGTCTATCTCTCCTGTCTATCTCAACATCAATCCATCCATCCATCCATCCATCCATCCATCCATCCATCCATTTATCTATCGATCTATCTATCTATCGATCTATCCATCTGTCCATCCATGCATTTGTCTATCTCTCCTGTCTATCTCAACATCAATCCATCCATCCATCCATCCATCCATCCATCCATCCATCCATCCATTTATCCATCCATCCATTTATCTATCTATCTATCGATCTATCCATCTATCCATCTGTCCATCCATGCATTTGTCTATCTCTCCTGTCTATCTCAACATCAATCCATCCATCCATTTATCTATCTATCTATCTATCTATCTATCTATCTATCTATCTATCTATCTATCTATCCATCTGTCCATCCATGCATTTGTCTATCTCTCCTGTCTATCTCAACATCAATCCATTCATCCATCCATCTATCTATCCATCTATCCATCTGTCCATCCATGCATTTGTCTATCTCTCCTGTCTATCTCAACATCAATCCATCCATCCATCCATCTATCTATCCATCCATCCATCTGTCCATCCATGCATTTGTCTATCTCTCCTGTCTATCTCAACATCAATCCATCCATCCATCCATCCATCCATCCATCCATTTATCTATCGATCTATCTATCTATCGATCTATCCATCTGTCCATCCATGCATTTGTCTATCTCTCCTGTCTATCTCAACATCAATCCATCCATCCATCCATCCATCCATCCATCCATCCATCCATCTGTCCATCCATGCATTTGTCTATCTCTCCTGTCTATCTCAACATCAATCCATCCATCCATCCATCCATCCATCCATCCATTTATCCATCCATCCATTTATCTATCTATCTATCGATCTATCCATCTATCCATCTGTCCATCCATGCATTTGTCTATCTCTCCTGTCTATCTCAACATCAATCCATCAATCCATCCATCCATCCATCCATCCATTTATCTATCTATCTATCTATCGATCGATCGATCGATCTATCTATCTATCTATCTATCTATCTATCTATCTATCTATCTATCTATCTATCTATCTATCTATCCATCTGTCCATCCATGCATTTGTCTATCTCTCCTGTCTATCTCAACATCAATCCATCCATCCATCCATCTATCTATCCATCTATCCATCTGTCCATCCATGCATTTGTCTATCTCTCCTGTCTATCTCAACATCAATCCATCCATCCATCCATCTATCTATCCATCTATCCATCTGTCCATCCATGCATTTGTCTATCTCTCCTGTCTATCTCAACATCAATCCATCCATCCATCCATCTATCTATCCATCTATCCATCTGTCCATCCATGCATTTGTCTATCTCTCCTGTCTATCTCAACATCAATCCATCCATCCATCCATCTATCTATCCATCTATCCATCTGTCCATCCATGCATTTGTCTATCTCTCCTGTCTATCTCAACATCAATCCATCCATCCATTTATCTATCCCTCCATCCGTCCGTTTATCTATCTCTCCTATCTATCAATTCACGTATCTATTTATCTATCTATCGGTCAACCTATCTATCTATCTATCTATCTATCTATCTATCTATCTATCTATCTATCAACCCATCCATCCACATATATCATCTATCTATCTATCTATCTATCTATCTATCTATCTATCTATCTATCTATCTATCTATCTATCAACCCATCCATCCATCCATCCACATATATCATCTATCTATCTATCTATCTATCTATCTATCTATCTATCTATCTATCTATCTATCTACCCATCAATCAATCAACCCATCCATCCATCCATCCATGCACATATATCTCCTATCTATCTATCTATCTATCTATCTATCTACCTACCTACCCATCAATCAACCCATCCATCCATCCATGCACATATATCTCCTATCTATCTATCTACCCATCAATCAATCAACCCATCCATGCACATATATCATGGCAGGTGGTGGAAGGAAGATGATGGAGGGCGGGCCAGATGCCCTCACCTGCGTCTCCTCTTCGTTCCGCCGCTCCGCTGCCTCCTCGACGACGTCCGCCATGTCCTGGCTGGGCAGCGCTTGCCCATTGGCCTGAGCGGGAGGACAGAAGGAAACAGAGGGGCGCTTCAGACACGAAAACAAATACCGGGGTCACGGGAGCGAGGGGAGGGGTCCACTGAGGGAGGAATCGAGAGGAAGGGGTCAGTGGAGGGTCGGTGTGGTTGGGCCGCCCACCTTCTTGCTGGTTAGGACCGCCAAGATTTGGGTCGGGGGTCCCGAGGGTGGTGTCTCCGAGGGAGGCGACTGGGGCCGGTCATGGTTGAGCCGCAAGGAGACCCCCACCCACGATGGCCCTGGCTCTGCTCAGCTGCCTCCCATTGTGACATCGCGAGGGGAGGACACGACACGTATGTGACACACGCAGAGAGCCTTTCCTCCCTTTCCCAAGAGGCCTTGCGCCCCTAGACGGGCCCACCCCCCTCTCGGGACCTCCCACCACTCCTTACACCCCTTTCCATATACCATCCAATAAAGACCCATTGACACGGTACTCTTATCGTCTATCACTTTGGTGTGATTTGGGGTGACTTGTACGTTAAGTCGTATTGCTTTCAGTTCTCACGGAAGGGAGGGATGCGGGGTAGAAATAAATAAATATAATCATAGTCGTTATCTTAAGCACAGAAAAACAGGGAGGAAAGAGCTGCTGTGTTAACGAGAGCCTTCGGAAGTCCATTGAGAGAGAAGGGAAGCCAAATCAAAGGCAAAGAAAGTCAACAGAGTGAAGGAAAGTCAATCGAGAGGGAAGGAAAGTCAATTGAGAGAGAAGGAAAGTCAACAGAGAGATGGAAAGTCAATCGAGAGAAGGAAAATCAATTGAGAGAAGGAAAATGAATCGAGATAGAAGGAAAGTCAATCGAGAGAGAAGGAAAATCAATCGAGAGAGAAGGAAAGTCAATCAAGAGTGAGGGAAAGTCAATTGAGAGAGAAGGGAAGTCAATTGAGAGAAGGGAAGTCAATTGAGAGAAGGAAAGTCAATCGAAAGAGAAGGAAATTAAATTGAGAGAAGGAAAGTCAATTGAGAGAGAAGGAAAGTCAATTAAGGGAGAAGGAAAATCAATTGAGAGAGAAGGAAAGTCAATTGAGAGAGAAGGAAAGTCAACTGAGAGAGAAGGAAAATCAATCAAGGGAGAAAGAAAGTCTATCGAGAGAGATGGAAAGTCAATCAAGGGAGAAGGAAAAGTCAACTGAGAGAGAAGGAAAGCCAATCGAGAGAGAAGGAAAGTCAATCGAGAGAGAAGGAAAGTCAATTGAGAGAGAAGGAAAGTCAATTGAGAGAGAAGGAAAGTCAATCGAGAGAGAAGGAAAGTCAATCGAGAGAGAAGGAAAATCAATTGAGAGAAGGAAAATGAATCGAGATAGAAGGAAAGTCAATCGAGAGAGAAGGAAAATCAATCGAGAGAGAAGGAAAGTCAATTGAGAGAGAAGGAAAGTCAATCGAGAGAGAAGGAAAGTCAATCGAGAGAGAAGGAAAGTCAATTGAGAGAGAAGGGAAGTCAATTGAGAGAAGGAAATTAAATTGAGAGAAGGAAAGTCAATCGAAAGAGAAGGAAATTAAATTGAGAGAAGGAAAGTCAATCGAGAGAGAAGGAAAATCAATTGAGAGAGGGAAAGTCAATTGAGAGAGAAGGAAAGTCAACTGAGAGAGAAGGAAAATCAATCAAGGGAGAAAGAAAGTCTATCGAGAGAGATGGAAAGTCAATCAAGGGAGAAGGAAAAGTCAACTGAGAGAGAAGGAAAGCCAATCGAGAGAGAAGGAAAGTCAATCGAGAGAGAAGGAAAGTCAATTGAGAGAGAAGGAAAATCAATTGAGAGAAGGAAAATGAATCGAGATAGAAGGAAAGTCAATCGAGAGAGAAGGAAAATCAATCGAGAGAGAAGGAAAGTCAATTGAGAGAGAAGGAAAGTCAATCGAGAGAGAAGGAAAGTCAATCAAGAGTGAGGGAAAGTCAATTGAGAGAGAAGGGAAGTCAATTGAGAGAAGGAAATTAAATTGAGAGAAGGAAAGTCAATCGAGAGAGAAGGAAAATCAATCGAGAGAGAAGGAAAGTCAAACGAGAGAGAAGGAAAGTCAATCGAGAGAGAAGGAAAGTCAATCGAGAGTGAGGGAAAATCAAACGAGAGAGAAGGAAAGTCAACTGAGAGAAGTTAAATCAGTCGGGAGAGAAGGAAAGTCAATTGAGAGAGAAGGAAAGTCTATCGAGAGTGAGGGAAAGTCAATCGAAGGAGAAGGAAAGTCAATCGAGAGAGAAGGAAAGTCAATCGAAGGAGAAGGAAAATCAATCGAGAGTGAGGGAAAGTCAATTGAGACAGGGAAAGTCAATCGACTTCCTTCTCTCTCGGCTGACTTTTCTTCATCTCAGTTAACTTACCTTCTCTCTCAACTGACTTTCCTTCTCACTCGGCTGACTTTCCTTTATCTCTCGGGCAAGCCAAGCAAGAGCCATTTCGAGTCAACCCAGAGCAAGGATCGACGAGGATAGGAGCGCGGTGGGGGGCCTACCTGAGCCGGCTGCTCCATCTGCACCGGGGGGTCCATGGTGGTCGGCGAACACTCATCCGGGAGGGCCCGGGAGGGGGTCTCCGCCGGAGGAGGGGCCCGGTCTCCCCGGGGGTCCGGGTCGAGCTCCCGCAGGCCGAGGATGAGTCCCACCAGCTCGTCCTTCTCGCGGCAGGTGGTGGTGGAGACGTCCCGCAGGTCCAGGTAGTCCCGCAGGTCCTTGACCTTCATCTTGATGAGGTCCTCGCGGCGGAGGCCCGTGGCCCGGAAGCGCTCGCAGAGGAGGCAGCGGCACAGGCCCCCCTCCAGGCGGTGGGAGCAGGACTCGCAGAAGCTCTTCTTGCAGTCCAGGCACACGTTCTGACAAGAGATCACCACGTTAATGGCTCCATTCACAAGGCTCTCAATGGGGGCTTTGTTTTCCTGGCGAGCGTTGGATGTAAACAAAGTGGGGGGGAGACTCACAATACTGTATAGTTATACTGTTGGACGTGGTTGTTGTAACTTTGGAAAATGCTCATTTGCTCACCAGTATCCACTGGGAATTGCTCACCCAGTATCCGCGGGTAATTGTCCCCAGTATCCGCGAGGAATTGCTCACCAGTATCTGTGAGGAATTGCTCACCAGTATCCGTGAGGAATTGCTCACCAGTATCCGTGAGGAATTGCTCACCAGTATCCGTGAGGAATTGCTCACCAGTATCCGTGAGGAATTGCTCACCAGTATCCGTGAGGAATTGCTCACCAGTATCCGTGAGGAATTGCTCACCAGTATCCGTGAGGAATTGCTCACCAGTATCCGTGAGGAATTGCTCACCAGTATCCGTGAGGAATTGCTCACCAGTATCTGTGAGGAATTGCTCACCAGTATCGGAGAGGAATTGCTCACCAGTATCCGCGAGGAATTGCTCACCAGTATCCGCGAGGAATTGCTCACCAGTATCCGCGAGGAATTGCTCACCAGTATCCGCGAGGAATTGCTCACCAGTATCTGCGAGGAATTGCTCACCAGTATCTGCGAGGAATTGCTCACCAGTATCTGCGAGGAATTGCTCACCAGTATCCGCGAGGAATTGCTCACCAGTATCCGCGAGGAATTGCTCACCAGTATCTGTGAGGAATTGCTCACCAGTATCCGTGAGGAATTGCTCACCAGTATCCGTGAGGAATTGCTCACCAGTATCCGTGAGGAATTGCTCACCAGTATCCGTGAGGAATTGCTCACCAGTATCCGTGAGGAATTGCTCACCAGTATCCGCGGGTAATTGTCCCCAGTATCCGCGAGGAATTGCTCACCAGTATCCGTGAGGAATTGCTCACCAGTATCCGTGAGGAATTGCTCACCCAGTATCCGTGAGGAATTGCTCACCAGTATCCGTGAGGAATTGCTCACCAGTATCCGTGAGGAATTGCTCACCAGTATCCGCGGGTAATTGTCCCCAGTATCCGCGAGGAATTGCTCACCAGTATCCGTGAGGAATTGCTCACCAGTATCCGTGAGGAATTGCTCACCAGTATCTGTGAGGAATTGCTCACCAGTATCCGCGAGGAATTGCTCACCAGTATCCGCAAGGGAATTGCTCAACCAGTATCCGTGAGGAATTGCTCAACCAGTATCCGCGAGGAATTGCTCACCAGTATCCGTGAGGAATTGCTCACCAGTATCCGCGAGGAATTGCTCACCAGTATCCGCGAGGAATTGCTCACCAGTATCCGCGCGGAATTGCTCACCAGTATCCGCGAGGAATTGCTCACCAGTATCGGCGAGGAATTGCTCACCAGTATCCGCGAGGAATTGCTCACCAGTATCCGTGAGGAATTGCTCAACCAGTATCCGCGAGGAATTGCTCACCAGTATCCGCGAGGAATTGCTCACCAGTATCCGCGAGGAATTGCTCACCAGTATCCGCGAGGAATTGCTCACCAGTATCCGCGAGGAATTGCTCACCAGTATCCGCGAGGAATTGCTCACCAGTATCCGCGAGGAATTGCTCACCAGTATCCGCGAGGAATTGCTCACCAGTATCGGTGAGGAATTGCTCACCAGTATCGGTGAGGAATTGCTCACCAGTATCCGTGAGGAATTGCTCACCAGTATCGGTGAGGAATTGCTCACCAGTATCGGTGAGGAATTGCTCACCAGTATCCGTGAGGAATTGCTCACCAGTATCCGTGAGGAATTGCTCACCAGTATCCGTGAGGAATTGCTCACCAGTATCGGTGAGGAATTGCTCACCAGTATCCGTGAGGAATTGCTCACCAGTATCGGTGAGGAATTGCTCACCAGTATCGGTGAGGAATTGCTCACCAGTATCCGTGAGGAATTGCTCACCAGTATCCGTGAGGAATTGCTCACCAGTATCCGTGAGGAATTGCTCACCAGTATCCGTGAGGAATTGCTCACCAGTATCCGTGAGGAATTGCTCACCAGTATCCGTGAGGAATTGCTCACCAGTATCCGTGAGGAATTGCTCACCAGTATCCGTGAGGAATTGCTCACCAGTATCCGTGAGGAATTGCTCACCAGTATCCGTGAGGAATTGCTCACCAGTATCCGTGAGGAATTGCTCACCAGTATCCGTGAGGAATTGCTCACCAGTATCCGTGAGGAATTGCTCACCAGTATCCGTGAGGAATTGCTCACCAGTATCCGTGAGGAATTGCTCACCAGTATCCGTGAGGAATTGCTCACCAGTATCCGTGAGGAATTGCTCACCAGTATCCGTGAGGAATTGCTCACCAGTATCCGTGAGGAATTGCTCACCAGTATCCGTGAGGAATTGCTCACCAGTATCCGTGAGGAATTGCTCACCAGTATCCGTGAGGAATTGCTCACCAGTATCCGTGAGGAATTGCTCACCAGTATCCGTGAGGAATTGCTCACCAGTATCCGCGAGGAATTG
>NW_026943948.1:0-31759 GCF_035594765.1 Anolis carolinensis
TAATTTTTCTCTGCAGAACTGAGTGCCCTTGAAGCATAAGACACTGGCTTATTATCCTGTAGGAGACATGCTCCTAAGCCATCTTTTGAAGCATCTGCTTGGATAACAACTGGTTTTGTCACATCAAAATACTGCAGTACAGGTGCATCGCACAACTTTTGCTTGATCGCCTCAAAAGCTTTCTGATGTTCTGGCATTCTCAATGGCGCTGTCAACTCTGCCTCTTTTGGGATGTATTTTGCCAAATACTGCACTGACCCTAGAAATCTAAGCACTCCCTGCCTGTCATTGGGAGGTTTCATTTCTTGAATTGCCTTTACTTTCTCAGTGTCTGGCCTGACTCCCTCTGCAGTCACAATATGGCCCATATATCTAACAGAGTTTACCCTGAACTGGATCTTTTCTTTGTTAAACTTGATGTTTTTGACACGTGCTGTTTCCATTACCTGATGTAAAATCTCATCATGTTGTTTACTTGTCTCAGCTGCTATAATCATATCATCAGCAATCATATATACACCTTTTATATGCCCAAATGTTTCTTGATTTTTCTGTTGAAAAACCTCACTTGAGGATTTAAGCCCAAATGGTAAACGATTAAAACAATACCTTCCCCACGGCGTATTGAATGTACATAATCTGGATGATGCTTTATCTAGTTTTACCTGCCAATAGCCATCTTTCTCATCTATTATTGTGAAGATTTTCTTTCCAGCTAGGTGACTTAAAACTTCCTCAACTGTTGGGATGGTATAATGTTGTCTCCGCACTGCCTTATTTAGATCTCGCGGATCAAGACATATACGCAGAGACCCATTCTTTTTTTCAGTGATAACAAGACTGCTCACCCAATCTGTGGGTCCTACAACTTTTGTTATAACTCCCATATTTTCCATCTGATCAAGGGTATCCTTTAGCCTATCATGTATGGCAAAGGGCACTCTCCTACATCCTTGGATCACGGGAACCACTGTTGGATCAGTGTGAATGTGGTGATGTCCTTGAAACTCACCGAGACCCTGGAATACTTCTGGATATAAGCTGAGCAATTTTTCTTGTGTTAATAACCCCTCTGCCTGTATCAGATCTACCCTATAAATTAAACCCAAATTCTCACAAGCTGGTCTGCCTAATAATGGGGTTGTCGAGCAATCTGTCACATAAAACAACAGATTATACACTCCTTTTGCTGTTATACAATCAAACTCAACTGCTCCCATTGGTTGTATTTTTGTTCCCCCATATGCAACCAGCACTACTTTACTCTTAGACATTTGTTTTGCACCAGGTATTCTAGAAAATATACTAAATGGTAACACATTTGCTTCAGCTCCAGTATCTAATTTAAACTTAATTATACAGTCTCTTATGGAAATATCAGCATACCATCCTGCCTTGTTTGTTATCTGTGTATCCTTCATTTCTTCATCCAGCTTTCCTATCATTAAATTACTTACATTCAACTCATGAATGTGTTGTCTGGCTTGTATATTCACAGGATTGGTCACCCTTGACCTGCATAACCTGGCATAATGATTTTTCTTGCCACACTTGTTGCAGGTCTTTCCAAATGCTGGACATCTCCGAGGTTCATGAGCTGTACCACAATAACCACACTTATTCTGATTTTTCCAATTGTCTCTGTGTCTTGACTCCCTGGTTCCCAGAGCTTGAGTTATAATCTCTTTGTTTTCTCCATGGCTGTCTTGTAATTCAAACACTCCTTCTTCCGATGTTATTGCCATGGTTCTCAGCTGAGCTCTCGTTGTCTCATCAACCTGGCATATCTCCACGGCCTTCTCAAGTGTAAGATCGGCTTCTTGTAACAACTTTCGTTTCAGTTTCTCTTGCTGTAAACTAAAAACAACTTTATCTCTTATCATCTCATTAACTGCCATTCCAAATTCACAGCTGGCTGCTTTCAGTTTTAGCTCAGCAATAAATTGCACATTTGTAACTCCAGGACTCTGCATATGGTTCCAGAAACAAAACCTTTCAAACACAATGTTCTTCCGAGGTAAAAAATAAGTCCTAAACTGTTCCAGAACCTCTGCAATATCTTTCGGGTTCTCCTCGGCAAAAACAAATGTATTATATAAAGAAACTCCTTCCTCTCCCACACAATGTAGCAGGATAGCTATCTGCTGCTTCTTTGACACATTCTCAAGTCCCGCTGCAGCAAGATACAACTGAAAGACCTGTTCCCACCGTCTCCAGTTCTCAGCCAAATTACCTTGCATAGCAAGGGGAGGAGGACGACGAAATGACTCCATGTCTAAACACTCCTTTTTCGGGGGACGCTAGCTTCCAGGTTGTAGCACAGGAGAGGTTTGTATCCCACTTCTGACACCATGTGATATTCTTCGTATGAAGGAAGCTCAACAGCCAGCAGAGTCTTGTAGGAAAGAGTTTATTCCAAACATTAGGAAGGCTACTGAGGCTTTGGGTGCACAAAAGCTATATATCCCAGCAATCAGTAGTTCTTACATTACAGCTGTAACAACCAGAGAGTGTGGCTTAAAGGCACAGTATACCACAACCCTAAAGGGGCCTTAAACAACTTCGAAACAGGCCCAAAGAGGCAAAACGAACCCTGGAGCACCCTAAAGGGGCCTTAAACAACTTCTAAACAGGCCCAAAGGGGCAAAACGAACCCTGGAGCACCCTAAAGGGGCCTTAAACAACTTCTAAACAGGCTCAAAGGGGCAAAACGAACCCTGGAGCACCCTAAAGGGGCCTTAAACAACTTCTAAACAGGCTCAAAGGGGCAAAACGAACCCTGGACCACCCAAAAGGGGCCTTAAACAACTTCTAAACAGGCCCAAAGAGGCAAAACGAACCCTGGACCACCCTAAAGGGGCCTTAAACAACTTCTAAAATATAAATCTTTATTAGAAGTTTCCATATATATGATAAAATAGCATTGGGGAAAATAAAGAATAAAAAGAGAAAAATAGGGGTAAAAGTGAGGGGGCAGATAGAGGGAAGACCGGGATGGAGGAAAAGAAAAAGAAGGAAAAAAAAAAGAAAAAAAAAAGAAAAAAAATTAATTAAAATAAGACTTCCAGGTCATCCGGTGGGATTGGTCTTCTGCTCGTACTTCTTTCTCCTTCTTCATCCAATCTTTTTCCTTTTGTGTGTGTGTATATCTGAATGTGTGACCTCTTTTTTATTCGTTTATCCTTTCTCCTTCTTATTTATGTAGTTCTCCACTTGTTGCCAATTTGTTTCTTTTCTTGGCTTTCCCTGTTGTTTAGACATTAAAAAGGTTAATCTGTCCATATTTTTTATTTCTAAAATTTTAGTTAGCCAATCTGTTTTATTAGGAATTTCTTTTTGTCTCCAAAATCTTCCTTATATAATTCTAGCTGCCGTTGTTAAGTATGTTATTATCTTTTCTTCATTTGAGCCTGGGGGGAAGTTTGAAATGCCTAATAGGTATATTTCAGGTGTTTTGTTAAACTTTTTATCCAAAATGATTTGTGTACTCTCATGGATTTTTGTCCAGAATTCTTTTGCTCTTTTACATGTCCACCAAATGTGGAAGTATGAACCCTCTTCCTCTCTACATTTCCAGCATTTTGAGCTCATACTTTTGTTTATTAGTCCTAATCTTTTGGGTGTTATATGCCATCTGTAGAACATCTTCGTCCAGTTTTCCTTTAAGTCATATGAATATGTAAGTTTTAATTTCCTACCCCAGCATGCCTCCCATTCTTCCAATTGTATCGATCTCCCAATATTTCTCGCCCATTTAATCATGCAATCTTTAATTATTTCAGTTTCCGTATCCCATTCCAGTAGTATTTTATATATTTTCGATATTGTTTTTCTTTCTGTATTAAAGATTCTATCCCATCTATTATTGTTTTCCATAAAACCCATAGTTTTGTCTTTTTTAAAGAGATCCTTAAGTTGGCCATACTGTAGCCATGATATGTTTGGATATTTTATTTTTATCTCTTGTTGTGTTTTTAATATATGCTCTGAATCCTGTTTCTTTATTAGTTCCTCATATTTTGGCCACCTTGACCATCCCAATAGCCTCCTTTGTGATGCTTCTAAGGGTGATAACCATCCTGGGGTTTTATTATACATTCTGGTTTTGTATTTTTGCCAGGTTTTTATTAATGCTGATCTAATTATATGATTACAAAAGTTTTTCTCTAATTTGGTTCTGTCATACCATAGGTATGCATGCCACCCAATCCTCAGGTCAAAACCTTCTAGATTCAATATTTTTCTATTTTTTATTTGTATCCAATCTCTAATCCATAACAAATTGGTTGCTTCATAATAGAGTTTCAGGTTGGGTAGTGCCAGGCCTCCTCTACTCTTCTCATCTGTCAAATTTTTTATTTTAATGCGGGGCTTCTTCCCATTCCATATAAATTTACTTATGTCTCTGTTCCAATTGATAAAAATTTTCTGATTCCTTAAGATTGGGAGACACTGAAACAAGAATATCATCTTTGGAAGTATATTCATTTTGACAGTTGAAATTCTTCCCAATAGTGAAATTTTTAGGTTTCTCCAAGTTTCTAATTCTTTTTTTATCCCCTTCCATATTTTCTCATAATTATTTTTCAGTAGTTGGATATTTTTTGGTGTGATGTCTATCCCCAGGTATTTGATTTTAGAAGTTATCTGTATACCTAATTGCTCTATTATGCTGTCTTGTTTTTTCTTTTGTATATTTTTCGCTAAAGCTTTAGTTTTGTTTATGTTCATTTTGAAGCCAGCCACTTCCCCATATTCTTTAATGGTCTCAATCCATTTCCCTCCTTTCTTTAACGGTTCCTCTATAAAACAAATCAGATCATCTGCATAGGCTCTTATTTTATAATTGACACCTTGTATCTCTGCACCCTGTAATTCTTTATTTTCTCTAATTTTATTAAGTAATATTTCTAATGACATTATGAATATTAATGGTGACAACGGGCAGCCCTGTCTTGTCCCTTTTTGAATTTTGATTGGTTCTGTTTCTATTCCATTTACTATAATTTTTGCTGTCTGATTTTGATAAATTGCTTCTAATAAATTTTGAAAATAATATCCCATGTCTAATTCTTGAGCTAGAAATTTGAAAAAATTCCAATTCACCTTGTCGAATGCCTTCTCAGCGTCTATAGCTAGAAATAATACTTCTCTTTGGCTATTTATTTCGTAATATTCTATTAAGTCTAAAACTATGCGGATGTTGTCCTTAATGTGTCTGTTAGGAAGAAATCCTACTTGATCCTCTTTTATCCAGTTAACTAGGAAATTTTTTAATCTCTCAGCCAATATATTAGAGAAAATTTTATAATCTATGTTTAGCAAGGAAATGGGCCTATAATTCTTGATCTCTTCTGGATCCGTATTTTCTTTATGTATTACCGTAATTGAGGCTTCCTTCCAAGAATCTGGCATTTTTCTTTCATTTCTTATTATATTCATTATGATTTGGAGATGTGGTATTAATTCATTTTCAAATGTCTTATAGTATATTGCAGATAGACCATCCGGTCCTGGGGCTTTGGATCCATCTAATTTTTTAATCGCATCTTTTATTTCTTTTCTTGAAATTTCTTTATTTAATACTTCCCTTTCCTCGGTTGTTATTCTTTCTAGTTTTAGTTTCCCCAAGTAGCTTGTAATGTTTTCTTCTGGTATCTTATCCTTCTCGTATAATTTACTATAGAATTTAAAGAATTGATTTGCAATTTCTTTCTCTGTAAAATAATACTTCTCTCCAATTTTTATTCTATTTATATATGTTGATTCCCTTTTTTTCCTCAGTTTCCTTGAAAGCCACCGGCCCGGCTTATTTGCATTTTCAAAGAAATCCTGTTTTATATACTTTAGTTGTTTTGCTCTCTGTTCTAATTCTAAGTGTTCTCTATTTTTTTGTCTTATTATTAGTTCTTGAAGAAGTTTATTATTCTTAGGGTTCTTTTTTAATTTGTTCTCAATTTCCGTTATTTCTTCCAATATCTGCTTTAATTGTTCCTGTTTTTTTCTCTTTTTTTGAGCACTTTGTTGTATAAAATAACCCCTCATAGTGGCCTTACTCGCTTCCCATACTATCATTGGTGATGTTTCCTGATTATTATTAATCGTAAAATATTCTGCTATTAACTTCTTATTTTTCTCGATATCCTCTTTCTTTTTTAGGAGATTTCCGTCTAATCTCCATTTCCATTTCCCCCTTTTTTGGTTTAATATCAATTCTATCGGGCTGTGGTCTGTATCTATCATAGGTAAAATCTTTGTTTTCGTTACTTTAGGGCTTAGTGATCTTGATATCCAAAACATGTCGATTCGGGGCCAACTTTTATGTCTTGCTGAAAAAAAAGTATAATCCCTCTCCTTTTCGTGTTGTAACCTCCATATATCTACCAGATTATATTCCTCCTTAAATTTCTTAAATTCTTTAGATAATGTTCCCTTATTTTTCCTTTTTTCCATTTCTGTTCCTGGGTTTTTGTCTATTTCATTATTTAAGACTCCGTTGAAGTCTCCCATTAGTATTATCCCATCAAATTCCTTATCTGTTAATAATTCTTTAAGTTTTTTCACAAATGTTGTTTTTGACTCATTTGGTGCGTAAATATTACACACTAATATTTTTAAATTTTCTAACTTTATTGCGACCCCTAATATTCTACCCTCGTTATCCTTAAAACTTAATTCAGCGGGAATTTTAGATTTAATGTATGTGACCACCCCTCTTTTTTTTTTGCGCATCCAGGGAGTGGAATTCTTGTCCTAATTTTTGTTGTAATAAAAATTTAGCATGGGATTGTTTTATATGTACTTCCTGTAAAGAGATTATATCATAATCCAATTTATTGAGCCTACTAAATATTTTATTCCGCTTCTGGGGTGCGTTCAGTCCGTTTACGTTGTTGCTATACAATTTTAACTTTCTACTCATACTCATTCTTCTTCTTTTTCATTTAGATCCTTCCCTTCCTCCTCTGAGGGGTTGATTGAGTTCTCGTCAGTAACTTCTTCTACCTCTCCCTCTTCTTCTGATTTGTCTTCTCCTATTGGCTGTTCGTTTCTTAGTTGTTTTTTTCCGTCTATTTCCTGTCTTTTTTTGTTGTAATTTTTCCGTCCGGGTTTTCCTCTCATCAACTTCTAAACAGGCCCAAAGGGGCAAAACGAACCCTGGAGCACCCTAAAGGGGCCTTAAACAACTTCTAAACAGGCTCAAAGGGGCAAAACGAACCCTGGACCACCCTAAAGGGGCCTTAAACAACTTCTAAACAGGCTCAAAGGGGCAAAACGAACCCTGGACCACCCTAAAGGGGCCTTAAACAACTTCTAAACAGGCTCAAAGGGGCAAAACGAACCCTGGACCACCCTAAAGGGGCCTTAAACAACTTCTAAACAGGCTCAAAGGGGCAAAACGAACCCTGGACCACCCTAAAGGGGCCTTAAACAACTTCTAAACAGGCCCAAAGGGGCAAAACGAACCCTGGACCACCCTCATGGGGCCTTAAACAACTTCTAAACAGGCTCAAAGGGGCAAAAAGAACCCTGGACCACCCTAAAGGGGCCTTAAACAACTTCTAAACAGGCCCAAAGGGGCAAAACGAACCCTAGACCACCCTCATGGGGCCTAAAACAACTTCTAAACAGGCCCAAAGGGGAAAAACGAACCCTGGACCACCCTCATGGGGCCTTTAAACAACTTCTAAACAGGCTCAAAGGGGCAAAACCAACCCTGGACCACCCTAAAGGGGCCTAAAACAACTTCTAATCAGGCTCAAAGGGGCAAAACCAACCCTGGACCACCCTCATGGGGCCTTAAACAACTTCTGAACAGGCTCAAAGGGGCAAAACGAACCCTGGACCACCCTAAAGGGGCCTTAAACAACTTCTAAACAGGCTCAAAGGGGCAAAACGAACCCTGGACCACCCTAAAGGGGCCTTAAACAACTTCTAATCAGGCTCAAAGGGGCAAAACGAACCCTGGACCAACCTAAAGGGGCCTTAAACAACTTCTAAACAGGCTCAAATGGGCAAAACGAACCCTGGACCACCCTAAAGGGGCCTTAAACAACTTCTAAACAGGCTCAAAGGGGCAAAACGAACCCTGGACCACCCTAAAGGGGCCTTAAACAACTTCTAAACAGGCTCAAAGGGGCAAAACGAACCCTGGACCACCCTAAAGGGGCCTTAAACAACTTCTAAACAGGCTCAAAGGGGCAAAACAAACCCTGGACCACCCTAAAGGGGCCTTAAACGACTTCTAAACAGGCTCAAAGGGGCAAAACGAACCCTGGACCACCCTAAAGGGGCCTTAAACAACTTCTAAACAGGCTCAAAGGGGCAAAACGAACCCTGGACCACCCTAAAGGGGTCCTAAACAACTTCTAAAAAGGCTCAAAGGGGCAAAACGAACCCTGGACCACCCTAAAGGGGCCTTAAACAACTTCTAAACAGGCTCAAAGGGGCAAAACGAACCCTGGACCACCCTAAAGGGGCCTTAAACAACTTCTAAACAGGCTCAAAGGGGCAAAACGAACCCTGGACCACCCTAAAGGGGCCCTAAACAACTTCTAAAAAGGCTCAAAGGGGCAAAACGAACCCTGGACCACCCTAAAGGGGCCTTAAACAACTTCTAAACAGGCTCAAAGGGGCAAAACGAACCCTGGACCACCCTAAAGGGGCCCTAAACAACTTCTAAAAAGGCTCAAAGGGGCAAAACGAACCCTGGACCACCCTAAAGGGGCCTTAAACAACTTCTAAACAGGCCCAAAGGGGCAAAACGAACCCTGGACCACCCTAAAGGGGCCCCAAACAACTTCTAAACAGGCTCAAAGGGGCAAAACAAACCCTGGACCACCCTAAAGGGGCCTTAAACAACTTCTAAACAGGCCCAAAGGGGCAAAACGAACCCTGGACCACCCTAAAGGGGCCCCAAACAACTTCTAAACAGGCTCAAAGGGGCAAAACAAACCCTGGACCACCCTAAAGGGGCCTTAAACAACTTCTAAACAGGCCCAAAGGGGCAAAACCAACCCTGGACCACCCTCATGGGGCCTTAAACAACTTCTAAACAGGCTCAAAGGGGCAAAACCAACCCTGGACCACCCTAAAGGGGCCTAAAACAACTTCTAATCAGGCTCAAAGGGGCAAAACCAACCCTGGACCACCCTAAAGGGGCCTTAAACAACTTCTAAACAGGCCCAAAGGGGCAAAACGAACCCTGGACCACCCTAAAGGGGCCTTAAACAACTTCTAAACAGGCCCAAAGGGGCAAAACGAACCCTGGACCACCCTAAAGGGGCCTTAAACAACTTCTAAACAGGCTCAAAGGGGCAAAACGAACCCTGGACCACCCTAAAGGGGCCTTAAACAACTTCTAAACAGGCCCAAAGGGGCAAAACGAACCCTGGGCCACCCTAAAGGGGCCTTAAACAACTTCTAAACGGGCCCAAAGGGGCAAAACGAACCCTGGACCACCCTAATGGGTCCTTAAACAACTTCTAAAAAGGCCCAAAGGGGCAAAACGAACCCTGGACCACCCTAAAGGGGCCTTAAACAACTTCTAAACAGGCCCAAAGGGGCAAAACGAACCCTGGACCACCCTCATGGGGCCTTAAACAACTTCTAAACAGGCTCAAAGGGGCAAAACGAACCCTGGACCACCCTAAAGGGGCCTTAAACAACTTCTAAACGGGCCCAAAGGGGCAAAACGAACCCTGGACCACCCTAATGGGTCCTTAAACAACTTCTAAAAAGGCCCAAAGGGGCAAAACGAACCCTGGACCACCCTAAAGGGGCCTTAAACAACTTCTAAACAGGCCCAAAGGGGCAAAACGAACCCTGGACCACCCTCATGGGGCCTTAAACAACTTCTGAACAGGCTCAAAGGGGCAAAACGAACCCTGGACCACCCTAAAGGGGCCTTAAACAACTTCTAAACAGGCTCAAAGGGGCAAAACGAACCCTGGACCACCCTAAAGGGGCCTTAAACAACTTCTAATCAGGCTCAAAGGGGCAAAACGAACCCTGGACCAACCTAAAGGGGCCTTAAACAACTTCTAAACAGGCTCAAATGGGCAAAACGAACCCTGGACCACCCTAAAGGGGCCTTAAACAACTTCTAAACAGGCTCAAAGGGGCAAAACGAACCCTGGACCACCCTAAAGGGGCCTTAAACAACTTCTAAACAGGCTCAAAGGGGCAAAACGAACCCTGGACCACCCTAAAGGGGCCTTAAACAACTTCTAAACAGGCTCAAAGGGGCAAAACAAACCCTGGACCACCCTAAAGGGGCCTTAAACAACTTCTAAACAGGCTCAAAGGGGCAAAACGAACCCTGGACCACCCTAAAGGGGCCTGAAACAACTTCTAAACAGGCTCAAAGGGGCAAAACGAACCCTGGACCACCCTAAAGGGGTCCTAAACAACTTCTAAAAAGGCTCAAAGGGGCAAAACGAACCCTGGACCACCCTAAAGGGGCCTTAAACAACTTCTAAACAGGCTCAAAGGGGCAAAACGAACCCTGGACCACCCTAAAGGGGCCTTAAACAACTTCTAAACAGGCTCAAAGGGGCAAAACGAACCCTGGACCACCCTAAAGGGGCCCTAAACAACTTCTAAAAAGGCTCAAAGGGGCAAAACGAACCCTGGACCACCCTAAAGGGGCCTTAAACAACTTCTAAACAGGCTCAAAGGGGCAAAACGAACCCTGGACCACCCTAAAGGGGCCCTAAACAACTTCTAAAAAGGCTCAAAGGGGCAAAACGAACCCTGGACCACCCTAAAGGGGCCTTAAACAACTTCTAAACAGGCTCAAAGGGGCAAAACGAACCCTGGACCACCCTAAAGGGGCCTTAAACAACTTCTAAACAGGCCCAAAGGGGCAAAACGAACCCTGGACCACCCTAAAGGGGCCCCAAACAACTTCTAAACAGGCTCAAAGGGGCAAAACAAACCCTGGACCACCCTAAAGGGGCCTTAAACAACTTCTAAACAGGCCCAAAGGGGCAAAACGAACCCTGGACCACCCTAAAGGGGCCCCAAACAACTTCTAAACAGGCTCAAAGGGGCAAAACGAACCCTGGACCACCCTAAAGGGGCCCTAAACAACTTCTAAAAAGGCTCAAAGGGGCAAAACGAACCCTGGACCACCCTAAAGGGGCCTTAAACAACTTCTAAACAGGCTCAAAGGGGCAAAACGAACCCTGGACCACCCTAAAGGGGCCTTAAACAACTTCTAAACAGGCCCAAAGGGGCAAAACGAACCCTGGACCACCCTAAAGGGGCCCCCAAACAACTTCTAAACAGGCTCAAAGGGGCAAAACAAACCCTGGACCACCCTAAAGGGGCCTTAAACAACTTCTAAACAGGCCCAAAGGGGCAAAACGAACCCTGGACCACCCTAAAGGGGCCCCAAACAACTTCTAAACAGGCTCAAAGGGGCAAAACGAACCCTGGACCACCCTAAAGGGGCCTTAAACAACTTCTAAACAGGCTCAAAAGGGCAAAACGAACCCTGGACCACCCTAAAGGGGCCCCAAACAACTTCTAAACAGGCTCAAAGGGGCAAAACGAACCCTGGACCACCCTAAAGGGGCCCCAAACAACTTCTAAACAGGCTCAAAGGGGCAAAGCGAACCCTGGACCACCCTAAAGGGGCCCCAAACAACTTCTAAACAGGCCCAAAGGGGCAAAACGAACCCTGGACCACCCTAAAGGGGCCCCAAACAACTTCTAAACAGGCCCAAAGGGGCAAAACGAACCCTGGACCACCCTAAAGGGGCCCCAAACAACTTCTAAACAGGCTCAAAGGGGCAAAACGAACCCTGGACCACCCTAAAGGGGCCCCAAACAACTTCTAAACAGGCCCAAAGGGGAAAAACGAACGCTGGACCACCCTAAAGGGGCCTTAAACAACTTCTAAACAGGCCCAAAGGGGCAAAACGAACCCTGGACCACCCTAAAGGGGCCTTAAACAACTTCTAAACAGGCTCAAAGGGGCAAAACCAACCCTGGACCACCCTAAAGGGGCCTTAAACAACTTCTAAACAGGCTCAAAGGGGCAAAACGAACCCTGGACCACCCTAAAGGGGCCTTAAACAACTTCTAAACAGGCTCAAAAGGGCAAAACGAACCCTGGACCACCCTAAAGGGGCCTTAAACAACTTCTAAACAGGCTCAAAGGGGCAAAACGAACCCTGGACCACCCTCATGGGGCCTTAAACAACTTCTAAACAGGCTCAAAGGGGCAAAACCAACCCTGGACCACCCTAAAGGGGCCTAAAACAACTTCTAATCAGGCTCAAAGGGGCAAAACCAACCCTGGACCACCCTCATGGGGCCTTAAACAACTTCTGAACAGGCTCAAAGGGGCAAAACGAACCCTGGACCACCCTAAAGGGGCCTTAAACAACTTCTAAACAGGCTCAAAGGGGCAAAACGAACCCTGGACCACCCTAAAGGGGCCTTAAACAACTTCTAATCAGGCTCAAAGGGGCAAAACGAACCCTGGACCAACCTAAAGGGGCCTTAAACAACTTCTAAACAGGCTCAAATGGGCAAAACGAACCCTGGACCACCCTAAAGGGGCCTTAAACAACTTCTAAACAGGCTCAAAGGGGCAAAACCAACCCTGGACCACCCTAAAGGGGCCTTAAACAACTTCTAAACAGGCTCAAAGGGGCAAAACGAACCCTGGACCACCCTAAAGGGGCCTTAAACAACTTCTAAACAGGCTCAAAGGGGCAAAACAAACCCTGGACCACCCTAAAGGGGCCTTAAACCACTTCTAAACAGGCTCAAAGGGGCAAAACGAACCCTGGACCACCCTAAAGGGGCCTTAAACAACTTCTAAACAGGCTCAAAGGGGCAAAACGAACCCTGGACCACCCTAAAGGGGTCCTAAACAACTTCTAAAAAGGCTCAAAGGGGCAAAACGAACCCTGGACCACCCTAAAGGGGCCTTAAACAACTTCTAAACAGGCTCAAAGGGGCAAAACGAACCCTGGACCACCCTAAAGGGGCCTTAAACAACTTCTAAACAGGCTCAAAGGGGCAAAACGAACCCTGGACCACCCTAAAGGGGCCCTAAACAACTTCTAAAAAGGCTCAAAGGGGCAAAACGAACCCTGGACCACCCTAAAGGGGCCTTAAACAACTTCTAAACAGGCTCAAAGGGGCAAAACGAACCCTGGACCACCCTAAAGGGGCCCTAAACAACTTCTAAAAAGGCTCAAAGGGGCAAAACGAACCCTGGACCACCCTAAAGGGGCCTTAAACAACTTCTAAACAGGCTCAAAGGGGCAAAACGAACCCTGGACCACCCTAAAGGGGCCTTAAACAACTTCTAAACAGGCCCAAAGGGGCAAAACGAACCCTGGACCACCCTAAAGGGGCCCCAAACAACTTCTAAACAGGCTCAAAGGGGCAAAACAAACCCTGGACCACCCTAAAGGGGCCTTAAACAACTTCTAAACAGGCCCAAAGGGGCAAAACGAACCCTGGACCACCCTAAAGGGGCCCCAAACAACTTCTAAACAGGCTCAAAGGGCCAAAACGAACCCTGGACCACCCTAAAGGGGCCCTAAACAACTTCTAAAAAGGCTCAAAGGGGCAAAACGAACCCTGGACCACCCTAAAGGGGCCTTAAACAACTTCTAAAGAGGCTCAAAGGGGCAAAACGAACCCTGGACCACCCTAAAGGGGCCTTAAACAACTTCTAAACAGGCCCAAAGGGGCAAAACGAACCCTGGACCACCCTAAAGGGGCCCCAAACAACTTCTAAACAGGCTCAAAGGGGCAAAACAAACCCTGGACCACCCTAAAGGGGCCTTAAACAACTTCTAAACAGGCCCAAAGGGGCAAAACGAACCCTGGACCACCCTAAAGGGGCCCCAAACAACTTCTAAACAGGCTCAAAGGGGCAAAAACGAACCCTGGACCACCCTAAAGGGGCCTTAAACAACTTCTAAACAGGCTCAAAAGGGCAAAACGAACCCTGGACCACCCTAAAGGGGCCCCAAACAACTTCTAAACAGGCTCAAAGGGGCAAAACGAACCCTGGACCACCCTAAAGGGGCCCCAAACAACTTCTAAACAGGCTCA
The DNA here is from genome assembly GCF_035594765.1 of Anolis carolinensis. Lineage (NCBI taxonomy): Eukaryota > Metazoa > Chordata > Lepidosauria > Squamata > Anolidae > Anolis > Anolis carolinensis. Next base: position 14,089 of record NW_026943948.1, read on the forward strand.
AAGGGGCAAAGCGAACCCTGGACCACCCTAAAGGGGCCCCAAACAACTTCTAAACAGGCCCAAAGGGGCAAAACGAACCCTGGACCACCCTAAAGGGGCCCCAAACAACTTCTAAACAGGCCCAAAGGGGCAAAACGAACCCTGGACCACCCTGAAGGGGCCCCAAACAACTTCTAAACAGGCTCAAAGGGGCAAAACGAACCCTGGACCACCCTAAAGGGGCCCCAAACAACTTCTAAACAGGCCCAAAGGGGAAAAACGAACGCTGGACCACCCTAAAGGGGCCTTAAACAACTTCTAAACAGGCCCAAAGGGGCAAAACGAACCCTGGACCACCCTAAAGGGGCCTTAAACAACTTCTAAACAGGCTCAAAGGGGCAAAACCAACCCTGGACCACCCTAAAGGGGCCTTAAACAACTTCTAAACAGGCTCAAAGGGGCAAAACGAACCCTGGACCACCCTAAAGGGGCCTTAAACAACTTCTAATCAGGCTCAAAGGGGCAAAACCAACCCTGGACCACCCTAAAGGGGCCTTAAACAACTTCTAAACAGGCTCAAAAGGGCAAAACGAACCCTGGACCACCCTAAAGGGGCCTTAAACAACTTCTAATCAGGCTCAAAGGGGCAAAACCAACCCTGGACCACCCTCATGGGGCCTTAAACAACTTCTAAACAGGCTCAAAGGGGCAAAACCAACCCTGGACCACCCTAAAGGGGCCTAAAACAACTTCTAATCAGGCTCAAAGGGGCAAAACCAACCCTGGACCACCCTAAAGGGGCCTTAAACAACTTCTAAACAGGCTCAAAGGGGCAAAACGAACCCTGGACCACCCTAAAGGGGCCTTAAACAACTTCTAAACAGGCTCAAAGGGGCAAAACGAACCCTGGACCACCCTAAAGGGGCCTTAAACAACTTCTAAACAGGCCCAAAGGGGCAAAACGAACCCTGGACCACCCTAAAGGGGCCCCAAACAACTTCTAAACAGGCCCAAAGGGGCAAAACGAACCCTGGACCACCCTAAAGGGGCCTTAAACAACTTCTAAACAGGCTCAAAGGGGCAAAACGAACCCTGGACCACCCTGAAGGGGCCTTAAACAACTTCTAAACAGGCTCAAAGGGGCAAAACGAACCCTGGACCACCCTAAAGGGGCCTTAAACAACTTCTAAACAGGCTCAAAGGGGCAAAACGAACCCTGGACCACCCTAAAGGGGCCTTAAACAACTTCTAAACGGGCCCAAAGGGGCAAAACGAACCCTGGACCACCCTAATGGGTCCTTAAACAACTTCTAAAAAGGCCCAAAGGGGCAAAACGAACCCTGGACCACCCTAAAGGGGCCTTCCCAAAGGGGCAAAACGAACCCTGGACCACCCTCATGGGGCCTTAAACAACTTCTAAACAGGCTCAAAGGGGCAAAACGAACCCTGGACCACCCTAAAGGGGCCTTAAACAACTTCTAAACAGGCTCAAAGGGGCAAAAACGAACCCTGGACCACCCTAAAGGGGCCTTAAACAACTTCTAAACAGGCTCAAAGGGGCAAAACGAACCCTGGACCACCCTAAAGGGGCCTTAAACAACTTCTAAACAGGCTCAAATGGGCAAAAACGAACCCTGGACCACCCTAAAGGGGCCCCAAACAACTTCTAAACAGGCCCAAAGGGGCAAAACGAACCCTGGACCACCCTAAAGGGGCCCCAAACAACTTCTAAACAGGCCCAAAGGGGCAAAAACGAACCCTGGACCCACCCTAAAGGGGCCCCAAACAACTTCTAAACAGGCCCAAAGGGGCAAAACGAACCCTGGACCACCCTAAAGGGGCCCCAAACAACTTCTAAACAGGCCCAAAGGGCAAAACGAACCCTGGACCACCCTAAAGGGGCCTTAAACAACTTCTAAACAGGGTCAAAGGGGAAAAACGAACCCTGGACCACCGTAAAGGGGCCCCAAACAACTTCTAAACAGGCTCAAAGGGGCAAAACGAACCCTGGACCACCCTAATGGGGCCCCAAACAACTTCTAAACAGGCTCAAAGGGGCAAAACGAACCCTGGACCCACCCTAATGGGGCCTCAAACAACTTCTAAACAGGCTCAAAGGGGCAAAACGAACCCTGGAGCACCCTAAAGGGGCCTTAAACAACTTCTAAACAGGCTCAAAGGGGCAAAAACGAACCCTGGACCACCCTAAAGGGGCCTTAAACAACTTCTAAACAGGCTCAAAGGGGCAAAACCAACCCTGGACCACCCTAAAGGGGCCTTAAACAACTTCTAAACAGGCTCAAAGGGGCAAAAACGAACCCTGGACCACCCTAAAGGGGCCTTAAACAACTTCTAAACAGGCTCAAAGGGGCAAAACCAACCCTGGACCACCCTAATGGGGCCTTAAACAACTTCTAAACAGGCTCAAAGGGGCAAAACGAACCCTGGACCACCCTAAAGGGGCCTTAAAAAACTTCTAAACAGGCTCAAAGGGGCAAAACGAACCTGGACCACCCTAAGGGGCCCTAAACAACTTCTAAAAAGGCCTCAAAGGGGCAAAACGAACCCTGGACCACCCTAAAGGGGGCCTTAAACAAATTCTAAACAGGCCCAAAGGGGCAAAACGAACCCTGGACCACCCTAAAGGGGCCCCAAACAACTTCTAAACAGGCTCAAAGGGGCAAAACGAACCCTGGACCACCCTAATGGGGCCCCAAACAACTTCTAAACAGGTTCAAAGGGGCAAAACGAACCCTGGACCACCCTAATGGGGCCTTAAACAACTTCTAAACAGGCTCAAAGGGGCAAAACGAACCCTGGAGCACCCTAAAGGGGCCTTAAAACAAATTCTAAACCAGGCTCAAAGGGGCAAAACGAACCCTGGACCACCCTAAAGGGGCCTTAAACAACTTATAAACAGGCTCAAAGGGGCAAAACCAACCCTGGACCACCCTAAAGGGGCCTTAAACAACTTCTAAAAAGGCTCAAAGGGGCAAAAACGAACCCTGGACCACCCTAAAGGGGCCTTAAACAACTTCTAAACAGGCTCAAAGGGGCAAAAACCAACCCTGGACCACCCTAATGGGGCCTTAAACAACTTCTAAACAGGCTCAAAGGGGCAAAACGAACCCTGGACCACCCTAAAGGGGCCTTAAACAACTTCTAAACAGGCTCAAAGGGGCAAAACGAACCCTGGACCACCCTAAAGGGGCCCTAAACAACTTCTAAAAAGGCTCAAAGGGGCAAAACGAACCCTGGACCACCCTAAAGGGGCCTTAAACAACTTCTAAACAGGCTCAAAGGGGCAAAACGAACCCTGGACCACCCTAAAGGGGCCTTAAACAACTTCTAAACAGGCCCAAAGGGGCAAAACGAACCCTGGACCACCCTAAAGGGGCCTTAAACAACTTCTAAACAGGGGTCAAAGGGGAAAACCGAACCCTGGACCACCGTAAAGGGGGCCCCAAACAACTTCTAAACAGGCTCAAAGGGGCAAAACGAACCCTGGACCACCCTAATGGGGCCCCAAACAACTTCTAAACAGGCCCAAAGGGGCAAAACGAACCCTGGACCACCCTAAAGGGGGCCTTAAACAACTTCTAAACAGGGTCAAAGGGGAAAAACGAACCCTGGACCACCGTAAAGGGGCCCCAAACAACTTCTAAACAGGCTCAAAGGGGCAAAACGAACCCTGGACCCACCCTAATGGGGCCCCAAACAACTTCTAAAACAGGCTCAAAGGGGCAAAACGAACCCTGGACCCACCCTAATGGGGCCTCAAACAACTTCTAAACAGGCTCAAAGGGGCAAAACGAACCCTGGAGCACCCTAAAGGGGGCCTTAAACAACTTCTAAACAGGCTCAAAGGGGCAAAACGAACCCTGGACCACCCTAAAGGGGCCTTAAACAACTTCTAAACAGGCTCAAAGGGGCAAAACCAACCCTGGACCACCTAAAGGGGCCTTAAACAACTTCTAAACAGGCTCAAAGGGGCAAAACGAACCCTGGACAACCCTAAAGGGGCCTTAAACAACTTCTAAACAGGCTCAAAGGGGCAAAACCAACCCTGGACCACCCTAATGGGGCCTTAAACAACTTCTAAACAGGCTCAAAGGGGCAAAACGAACCCTGGACCACCCTAAAGGGGCCTTAAACAACTTCTAAACAGGCTCAAAGGGGCAAAACGAACCCTGGACCACCCTAAAGGGGCCCTAAACAACTTCTAAAAAGGCTCAAAGGGGCAAAACGAACCCTGGACCACCCTAAAGGGGCCTTAAACAAATTCTAAACAGGCCCAAAGGGGCAAAACGAACCCTGGACCACCCTAAAGGGGCCCCAAACAACTTCTAAACAGGCTCAAAGGGGCAAAACGAACCCTGGACCACCCTAATGGGGCCCCCAAACAACTTCTAAACAGGTTCAAAGGGGCAAAACGAACCCTGGACCACCCTAATGGGGCCTTAAACAACTTCTAAACAGGCTCAAAGGGGCAAAAACGAACCCTGGAGCACCCTAAAGGGGCCTTAAACAAATTCTAAACAGGCTCAAAGGGGCAAAACGAACCCTGGACCACCCTAAAGGGGCCTTAAACAACTTATAAACAGGCTCAAAGGGGCAAAACCAACCCTGGACCACCCTAAAGGGGCCTTAAACAACTTCTAAAAAGGCTCAAAGGGGCAAAACGAACCCTGGACCACCCTAAAGGGGCCTTAAACAACTTCTAAACAGGCTCAAAGGGGCAAAACCAACCCTGGACCACCCTAATGGGGCCTTAAACAACTTCTAAACAGGCTCAAAGGGGCAAAACGAACCCTGGACCACCCTAAAGGGGGCCTTAAACAACTTCTAAACAGCTCAAAGGGGCAAAACGAACCCTGGACCACCCTAAAGGGGCCCTAAACAACTTCTAAAAAGGCTCAAAGGGGCAAAACGAACCCTGGACCACCCTAAAGGGGCCTTAAACAACTTCTAAACAGGCTCAAAGGGGCAAAACGAACCCTGGACCACCCTAAAGGGGCCTTAAACAACTTCTAAACAGGCCCAAAGGGGCAAAACGAACCCTGGACCACCCTAAAGGGGCCCCAAACAACTTCTAAACAGGCTCAAAGGGGCAAAACGAACCCTGGACCACCCTAAAGGGGCCTTAAACAAATTCTAAACAGGCCCAAAGGGGCAAAACGAACCCTGGACCACCCTAAAGGTGCCCCAAACAACTTCTAAACAGGCTCAAAGGGGCAAAACGAACCCTGGACCACCCTAAAGGGGCCTTAAACAACTTCTAAACAGGCTCAAAAGGGCAAAACGAACCCTGGACCACCCTAAAGGGGCCCCAAACAACTTCTAAACAGGCTCAAAGGGGCAAAACGAACCCTGGACCACCCTAAAGGGGCCCCAAACAACTTCTAAACAGGCTCAAAGGGGCAAAACGAACCCTGGACCACCCTAAAGGGGCCCCAAACAACTTCTAAACAGGCCCAAAGGGGCAAAACGAACCCTGGACCACCCTAAAGGGGCCCCAAACAACTTCTAAACAGGCCCAAAGGGGCAAAACGAACCCTGGACCACCCTAAAGGGGCCCCAAACAACTTCTAAACAGGCTCAAAGGGGCAAAACGAACCCTGGACCACCCTAAAGGGGCCCCAAACAACTTCTAAACAGGCCCAAAGGGGCAAAACGAACGCTGGACCACCCTAAAGGGGCCTGAGACAACTTCTAAACAGGCCCAAAGGGGCAAAACGAACCCTGGAACACCCTAAAGGGGCCTTAACAACTTCTAAACAGGCTCAAAGGGGCAAAACGAACCCTGGACCACCCTAATGGGGCCTTAAACAACTTCTAAACAGGCCCAAAGGGGCAAAACGAACCCCCTGGATCACCCTAAAGGGGCCTTAAACAACTTCTAAACAGGCCCAAAGGGGCAAAACGAACCCTGGACCACCCTAATGGGGCCCCAAACAACTTCTAAACAGGCCCAAAGGGGCAAAACGAACCCTGGACCACCCTAAAGGGGCCTTAAACAACTTCTAAACAGGCCCAAAGGGGCAAAACGAACCCTGGACCACCCTAAAGGGGCCTTAAACAACTTCTAAACAGGCTCAAAGGGGCAAAACGAACCCTGGACCACCCTAAAGGGGCCTTAAACAACTTCTAAACAGGCCCAAAGGGGCAAAACGAACCCTGGACCACCCTCATGGGGCCTTAAACAACTTCTAAACAGGCTCAAAGGGGCAAAACGAACCCTGGGACCACCCTAAAGGGGCCTTAAACAACTTCTAAACGGGCCCAAAGGGGCAAAACGAACCCTGGACCACCCTAATGGGTCCTTAAAACAACTTCTAAAAAGGCCCAAAGGGGCAAAACGAACCCTGGACCACCCTAAAGGGGCCTTAAACAACTTCTAAACAGGCCCAAAGGGGCAAAACGAACCCTGGACCACCCTAAAGGGGCCTTAAACAACTTCTAAACAGGCCCAAAGGGGCAAAACGAACCCTGGACCACCCTAAAGGGGCCTTAAACAACTTCTAAACAGGCTCAAAGGGGCAAAACGAACCCTGGACCACCCTAAAGGGGCCTTAAACAACTTCTAAACAGGCCCAAAGGGGCAAAACGAACCCTGGGCCACCCTAAAGGGGCCTTAAACAACTTCTAAACGGGCCCAAAGGGGCAAAACGAACCCTGGACCACCCTAATGGGTCCTTAAACAACTTCTAAAAAGGCCCAAAGGGGCAAAACGAACCCTGGACCACCCTAAAGGGGCCTTAAACAACTTCTAAACAGGCCCAAAGGGGCAAAAACGAACCCTGGACCACCCTAAAGGGGCCCCAAACAACTTCTAAACAGGCCCAAAGGGGCAAAACGAACCCTGGACCACCCTAATGGGGCCCCAAACAACTTCTAAACAGGCCCAAAGGGGCAAAACGAACCCTGGACCACCCTAAAGGGGGCCTTAAACAACTTCTAAACAGGCCCAAAGGGGCAAAACGAACCCTGGACCACCCTAAAGGGGCCTTAAAACAACTTCTAAACAGGCTCAAAGGGGCAAAACGAACCCTGGACCACCCTAAAGGGGCCTTAAACAACTTCTAAACAGGCCCCAAAGGGGCAAAACGAACCCTGGACCACCCTCATGGGGCCTTAAACAACTTCTAAACAGGCTCAAAGGGGCAAAACGAACCCTGGACCACCCTAAAGGGGCCTTAAACAACTTCTAAACGGGCCCAAAGGGGCAAAACGAACCCTGGACCACCCTAATGGGTCCTTAAACAACTTCTAAAAAGGCCCAAAGGGGCAAAACGAACCCTGGACCACCCTAAAGGGGCCTTAAACAACTTCTAAACAGGCCCAAAGGGGCAAAACGAACCCTGGACCACCCTAAAGGGGCCTTAAACAACTTCTAAACAGGCCCAAAGGGGCAAAACGAACCCTGGACCACCCTAAAGGGGCCTTAAACAACTTCTAAACAGGCTCAAAGGGGCCAAAACGAACCCTGGACCACCCTAAAGGGGCCTTAAACAACTTCTAAACAGGCCCAAAGGGGCAAAAACGAACCCTGGGCCACCCTAAAGGGGCCTTAAAACAACTTCTAAACGGGCCCAAAGGGGCAAAACGAACCCTGGACCACCCCTAATGGGTCCTTAAACAACTTCTAAAAAGGCCCAAAGGGGCAAAACGAACCCTGGACCACCCTAAAGGGGCCTTAAACAACTTCTAAACAGGCCAAAGGGGCAAAACGAACCCTGGACCACCCTCATGGGGCCTTAAACAACTTCTAAACAGGCTCAAAGGGGCAAAACGAACCCCTGGACCACCCTAAAGGGGCCCTTAAACAACTTCTAAACGGGCCCAAAGGGGCAAAACGAACCCTGGACCACCCTAATGGGTCCTTAAACAACTTCTAAAAAGGCCCAAAGGGGCAAAACGAACCCTGGACCACCCTAAAGGGGCCCTTAAACAACTTCTAAACAGGCCCAAAGGGGCAAAACGAACCCTGGACCACCCTCATGGGCCTTAAACAACTTCTAAACAGGCTCAAAGGGGCAAAACGAACCCTGGACCACCCTAAAGGGGCCTTAAACAACTTCTAAACAGGCTCAAAGGGGCAAAACGAACCCTGGACCACCCTAAAGGGCCTTAAACAACTTCTAATCAGGCTCAAAGGGGCAAAACGAACCCTGGACCAAACCTAAAGGGGCCTTAAACAACTTCTAAACAGGCTCAAATGGGCAAAACGAACCCTGGACCACCCTAAAGGGGCCTTAAACAACTTCTAAACAGGCTCAAAGGGGCAAAACGAACCCTGGACCACCCTAAAGGGGCCTTAAACAACTTCTAAACAGGCTCAAAGGGGCAAAACGAACCCTGGACCACCCTAAAGGGGCCTTAAAACAACTTCTAAACAGGCTCAAAGGGGCAAAACAAACCCTGGACCACCCTAAAGGGGCCTTAAACAACTTCTAAACAGGCTCAAAAGGGCAAAACGAACCCTGGACCACCCTAAAGGGGCCCCAAACAACTTCTAAACAGGCTCAAAGGGGCAAAAACGAACCCCTGGACCACCCTAAAGGGGCCCCAAACAACTTCTAAACAGGCTCAAAGGGGCAAAACGAACCCTGGACCACCCTAAAGGGGCCTTAAACAACTTCTAAACAGGCCCAAAGGGGCAAAAACGAACCCTGGACCACCCTAAAGGGGCCTTAAACAACTTCTAAACAGGCCCAAAGGGGCAAAACGAACCCTGGACCCACCCTAAAGGGGCCCCAAACAACTTCTAAACAGGCCAAAGGGGCAAAACGAACCCTGGACCACCCTAAAGGGGCCTTAAACAACTTCTAAACAGGCTCAAAGGGGCAAAACGAACCCTGGACCACCCTAAAGGGGCCTTAAACAACTTCTAAACAGGCCCAAAGGGGCAAAACGAACCCTGGACCACCCTAAAGGGGCCCCAAACAACTTCTAAACAGGCTCAAAGGGGCAAAACGAACCCTGGACCACCCTAAAGGGGCCCTTAAAACAACTTCTAATCAGGCCCAAAGGGGCAAAACGAACCCTGGACCACCCTAAAGGGGCCTTAAACAACTTCTAAACAGGCCCAAAGGGGCAAAACGAACCCTGGACCACCCTAAAGGGGCCCCAAACAACTTCTAAACAAGCTCAAAGGGGCAAAACGAACCCTGGACCACCCTAATGGGGCCTTAAACAACTTCTAAACAGGCCCAAAGGGGCAAAACGAACCCTGGACCACCCTAATGGGGCCTTAAACAACTTCTAAACAGGCCCAAAGGGGCAAAACGAACCCTGGACCACCTAAAGGGGCCCCAAACAACTTGTAAACAGGCTCAAAGGGGCAAAACGAACCCTGGACCACCCTAATGAGGCCCAAACAACTTCTAAACAGGCTCAAAGGGGCAAAACGAACCCTGGACCACCCTAATGGGGCCTTAAACAACTTCTCAACAGGCTCAAAGGGGCAAAACGAACCCTGGACTACCCTAAAGGGGCCTTAAACAACTTCTAAACAGGCTCAAAGGGGCAAAACAAAACAATGGACCACCCTAAAGGGGCCTTAAACAACTTCTAAAACAGGCTCAAAGGGGCAAAACGAACCCTGAACCACCCTAAAGGGGCCCCAAACAACTTCTAAACAGGCCCAAAGGGGCAAAACGAACCCTGGACCACCCTAAAGGGGCCTTAAACAACTTCTAACAGGCCCAAAGGGGCAAAACGAACCCTGGACCACCCTAAAGGGGCCTTAAACAACTTCTAAACAGGCTCAAAGGGGCAAAACGAACCCTGGACCACCCTAAAGGGGCCTTAAACAACTTCTAAACAGGCTCAAAGGGGGCAAAACGAACCCTGGACCACCCTAAAAGGGCCTTAAACAACTTCTAAACAGGCTCAAAGGGGCAAAACGAACCCCTGGACCACCCTAAAGGGGCCTTAAACAACTTATAAACAGGCTCAAAGGGGCAAAAACGAACCCTGGACCACCCTAAAGGGGGCCTTAAACAACTTCTAAACAGGCCCAAAGGGGCAAATCGAATCCTGGACCACCCTAAAGGGGCCCCAAACAACTTCTAAACAGGCCCAAAGGGGGCAAAACGAACCCTGGACCACCCTAAAGGGGCCTTAAACAACTTCTAAACAGGCCCAAAGGGGCAAAACGAACCCTGGACCACCCTAAAGGGGCCCCAAACAACTTCTAAACAGGCTCAAAGGGGCAAAACGAACCCTGGACCACCCTCATGGGGCCCCAAACAACTTCTAAACAGGCTCAAAGGGGCAAAAACGAACCCTGGACCACCCTAAAGGGGGCCTTAAACAACTTCTAAACAGGCTCAAAGGGGCAAAACGAACCCTGGACCACCCTAAAGGGGCCTTAAACAACTTCTAAACAGGCTCAAAGGGGCAAAACGAACCCTGGACCACCCCTAAAGGGGCCTTAAACAACTTCTAAACAGGCCCAAAGGGGCAAAACGAACCCTGGACCACCCTAAAGGGGCCCCAAACAACTTCTAAACAGGCCCAAAGGGGCAAAACGAACCCTGGACCACCCTAATGGGGCCTTAAACAACTTCTAAACAGGCTCAAAGGGGCAAAACGAACCCTGGGACCACCCTAATGGGGCCTTAAACAACTTCTAAACAGGCCCAAAGGGGCAAAACGAACCCTGGACCACCCTAAAGGGGCCCCAAACAACTTGTAAACAGGCTCAAAGGGGCAAAACGAACAATGGACCACCCTAAAGGGGCCTTAAACAACTTCTAAACAGGCTCAAAGGGGCAAAACGAACCCTGGACCACCCTAATGGGGCCTTAAACAACTTCTAAACAGGCCCAAAGGGGCAAAACGAACCCTGGACCACCCTAAAGGGGCCCCAAACAACTTCTAAACAGGCTCAAAGGGGCAAAACGAACCCTGGACCACCCTAAAGGGGCCCCAAACAACTTCTAAACAGGCCCAAAGGGGCAAAACGAACCCTGGACCACCCTAAAGGGGCCTTAAACAACTTCTAAAGAGGCCCAAAGGGGCAAAACGAACCCTGGACCCACCCTAAAGGGGCCCCAAACAACTTCTAAACAGGCCCAAAGGGGCAAAACGAACCCTGGACCACCCTAAAGGGCCTTAAACAACTTCTAAACAGGCCCAAAGGAGCAAAACGAACCCTGGACCACCCTAAATGGGCCTTAAACAACTTCTAAACAGGTTCAAAGGGGCAAAACGAACCCTGGACCACCCTAATGGGGCCTTAAACAACTTCTAAACAGGCTCAAAGGGGGCAAAACGAACCCTGGACCACCCTAAAGGGGCCCCAAACAACTTGTAAACAGGCTCAAAAGGGGCAAAACGAACCCTGGACCACCCTAATGGGGCCTTAAACAACTTCTAAACAGGCCCAAAGGGCAAAACGAACCCTGGACCACCCTAAAGGGGCCCCAAACAACTTGTAAACAGGCTCAAAGGGGCAAAACGAACCCTGGACCCACCCTAAAGGGGCCTTAAACAACTTCTAAACAGGCTAAAAGGGGCAAAACGAACCCTGGACCACCCTAATGGGGCCTTAAACAACTTCTAAACAGGCCCAAAGGGGCAAAACGAACCCTGGACCACCCTAAAGGGGCCTTAAACAACTTCTAAACAGGCCCAAAGGGGCAAAACGAACCCTGGACCGCCCTAAAGGGGCCCCAAACAACTTCTAAACAGGCTCAAAGGGGCAAAACGAACCCTGGACCACCCTAATGGGGCCTTAAACAACTTCTAAACAGGCCAAAGGGGCAAAACGAACCCTGGACCACCCTAAAGGGGCCTTGAACAACTTCTAAACAGGCCCAAAGGGGCAAAACGAACCCTGGACCGCCCTAAAGGGGCCTTAAACAACTTCTAAACAGGCCCAAAGGGGCAAAAACGAACCCTGGACCACCCTAAAGGGGGACTTAAACAACTTCTAATCAGGCTCAAAGGGGCAAAACCAACCCTGGACCACCCTAAAGGGGCCTTAAACAACTTCTAAACAGGCCCAAAGGGGCAAAACGAACCCTGGACCACCCTAAAGGGGCCTTAAACAACTTCTAAAACAGGCCCAAAGGGGCAAAAACGAACCCTGGGCCACCCTAAAGGGGCCTTAAAAAACTTCTAAACAGGCTCAAAGGGGCAAAATGAACCCTGGACCGCCCTAAAGGGGCCCCAAACAACTTCTAAACAGGCCCAAAGGGGCAAAACGAACCCTGGACCACCCTAATGGGGCCCCCAAACAACTTCTAAACAGGCTCAAAGGGGCAAAACGAACCCTGGGACCCACCCTAATGGGGCCTTAAACAACTTCTCAACAGGCTCAAAGGGGCAAAACGAACCCTGGACCCACCCTAAAGGGGCCTTAAACAACTTCTAAACAGGCTCAAAGGGGCAAAACGAACCCTGGACCACCCTAAAGGGGCCTTAAACAACTTCTAAACAGGCCCAAAGGGGCAAAACGAACCCTGGACCACCCTAAAGGGGCCCCAAACAACTTCTAAACAGGCTCAAAGGGGCAAAACGAACCCTGGACCACCCTAAAGGGGGCCTTAAACAACTTCTAAACAGGCTCAAAGGGGCAAAACGAAGCCTGGACCCACCCTAAAGGGGCCTTAAAACAACTTCTAAACAGGCTCAAAGGGGCAAAAACGAACCCTGGACCACCCTAAAGGGGCCTTAAACAACTTCCTAAACAGGCTCAAAGGGGCAAAACGAACCCTGGACCACCCTAAAGGGGCCTTAAACAACTTATAAACAGGCTCAAAGGGGCAAAACGAACCCTGGACCACCCTAAAGGGGCCTTAAACCACTTCTAAACAGGCCCAAAGGGGCAAATCGAATCCTGGACCACCCTAAAGGGGCCCCAAACAACTTCTAAACAGGCCCAAAGGGGCAAAACGAACCCTGGACCACCCTAAAAGGGGCCTTAAACAACTTCTAAACAGGCCCAAAGGGGCAAAACGAACCCTGGACCACCCTAAAGGGGCCCCAAACAACTTCTAAACAGGCTCAAAGGGGCAAAACGAACCCTGGACCACCCTCATGGGGCCCCAAACAACTTCTAAACAGGCTCAAAGGGGCAAAACGAACCCTGGACCACCCTAATGGGGCCTTAAAACAACTTCTAAACAGGCTCAAAGGGGCAACACGAACCCTGGACCACCCTAAAGGGGCCTTAAACAACTTCTAAACAGGCTCAAAGGGGCAAAACGAACCCTGGACCACCCTAAAGGGGCCTTAAACAACTTCTAAACAGGCTCAAAGGGGCAAAACGAACCCTGGACCACCCTAAAGGGGCCTTAAACAACTTCTAAACAGGCTCAAAGGGGCAAAACGAACCCTGGACCACCCTAAAGGGGCCTTAAACAACTTCTAAACAGGCTCAAAGGGGGAAAACGAACCCTGGACCACCCTCATGGGGCCTTAAAACAACTTCTAAACAGGCTCAAAGGGGCAAAACGAACCCTGGACCACCCTAAAGGGAGCCTTAAACAACTTCTAAACAGGCTCAAAGGGGCAAAACGAACCCTGGACCACCCTAAAGGGGCCTTAAACAACTTCTAAACAGGCTCAAAGGGGCAAAACGAACCCTGGACCACCCTAAAGGGGCCTTAAACAACTTCTAAACAGGCTCAAAGGGGCAAAACGAACCCTGGACCACCCTAATGAGGCCTTAAACAACTTCTAAACAGGCTCAAAGGGGCAAAACGAACCCTGGACCACCCTAGTGGGGCCTTAAACAACTTCTAAACAGGCTCAAAGGGGCAAAACGAACCCTGGACCACCCTAAAGGGGCCTTAAACAACTTCTTAACAGGCCCAAAGGGGCAAAACGAACCCTGGACCACCCTAAAAGGGCCTTAAACAACTTCTAAACAGGCCCAAAGGGGCAAAACGAACCCTGGACCACCCTAAAGGGGCCTTAAACAACTTCTAAACAGGCCCAAAGGGGCAAAACGAACCCTGGACCACCCTAAAGGGGCCTTAAACAACTTCTAAACAGGCTCAAAGGGGCAAAACGAACCCTGGACCACCCTAAAGGGGCCTTAAACAACTTCTAACAGGCTCAAAGGGGCAAAACGAACCCTGGACCCACCCTAAAGGGGCCTTAAACAACTTCTAAACAGGCTCAAAGGGGAAAAACGAACCCTGGACCACCCTAAAGGGGCCTTAAACAACTTCTAAACAGGCTCAAAGGGGGAAAACGAACCCTGGACCACCCTAAAGGGGCCTTAAACAACTTCTAAACAGGCTCAAAGTGCAAAACGAACCCTGGACCACCCTAATGGGGCCTTAAACAACTTCTAAACAGGCTCAAAGGGGCAAAACGAACCCTGGACCACCCTAGTGGGGCCTTAAACAACTTCTAAACAGGCTCAAAGGGGCAAAACGAACCCTGGACCACCCTAAAGGGGCCTTAAAAAAACTTCTAAACAGGCCCAAAGGGGCAAAACGAACCCTGGACCACCCTAAAGGGGCCTTAAACAACTTCTAAACAGGCTCAAAGGGGCAAAACGAACCCTGGACCACCCTAAAGGGGCCTTAAACAACTTCTAAACAGGCCCAAAGGGGCAAAACGAACCCTGGACCACCCTAAAGGGGCCTTAAACAACTTCTAAACAGGCTCAAAGGGGCAAAACGAACCCTGGACCACCCTAAAGGGGCCTTAAACAACTTCTAAACAGGCTCAAAGGGGCAAAACGAACCCTGGACCACCCTAAAGGGGCCTTAAAACAACTTCTAAACAGGCTCAAAGGGGGAAAACGAACCCTGGACCACCCTCATGGGGCCCCAAACAACTTCTAAACAGGCTCAAAGGGGCAAAATGAACTCTGGACCACCCTAAAGGGGCCTTAAACAACTTCTAAACAGGCTGAAAGGGGCAAAACGAACCCTGGACCACCCTAAAGGGGCCTTAAACAACTTCTAAACAGGCTCAAAGGGGCAAAACGAACCCTGGACCACCCTAATGGGGCCTTAAACAACTTCTAAACAGGCCCAAAGGGGCAAAACGAACCCTGGACCGCCCTAAAGGGGCCTTAAACAACTTCTGAACAGGCTCAAAGGGGCAAAACGAACCCTGGACCACCCTAAAGGGGCCTTAAACAACTTCTAAACAGGCTCAAAGGGGGAAAACGAACCCTGGACCACCCTAAAGGGGCCTTAAACAACTTCTAAACAGGCTCAAAGTGGGCAAAACGAACCCTGGACCACCCTAATGGGGCCTTAAACAACTTCTAAACAGGCTCAAAGGGGCAAAACGAACCCTGGACCACCCTAGTGGGGCCTTAAACAACTTCTAAACAGGCTCAAAGGGGCAAAACGAACCCTGGACTGCCCTAAAGGGGCCTTAAACAACTTCTAAACAGGCCCAAAGGGGCAAAACGAACCCTGGACCGCCCTAAAGGGGCCTTAAACAACTTCTAAACAGGCTCAAAGGGGCAAAACGAACCCTGGACCACCTTAAAGGGGCCTTAAACAACTTCTAAACAGGCCCAAAGGGGCAAAACAAACCCTGGACCACCCTAAAGGGGCGCCAAACAACTTCTAAACAGGCTCAAAGGGGCAAAACGAACCCTGGACCACCCTCATGGGGCCCCAAACAACTTCTAAACAGGCTCAAAGGGGCAAAACGAACCCTGGACCCACCCTAAAGGGGGCCTTAAACCAACTTCTAAACAGGCTCAAAGGGGCAAAACGAACCCTGGACCACCCTAATGGGGCCTTAAACAACTTCTAAACAGGCTCAAAGGGGCAAAACGAACCCTGGACCACCCTAAAGGGGCCTTAAACAACTTCTAAACAGGCTCAAAGGGGCAAAACGAACCCTGGACCACCCTAAAGGGGCCTTAAACAACTTCTAAACAGGCCCAAAGGGGAAAACGAACCCTGGACCACCCTCATGGGGCCTTAAACCAACTTCTAAACAGGCTCAAAGGGGCAAAACGAACCCTGGACCACCCTAAAGGGGCCTTAAACAACTTCTAAACAGGCTCAAAGGGGCAAAACGAACCCTGGACCACCCTAAAGGGGCCTTAAACAACTTCTAAACAGGCTCAAAGGGGCAAAACGAACCCTGGACCACCCTAATGGGGCCATAAACAACTTCTAAACAGGCTCAAAGGGGCAAAACCAACCCTGGACCACCCTAGTGGGGCCTTAAACAACTTCTAAACAGGCTCAAAGGGGCAAAAACGAACCCTGGACCACCCTAAAGGGGCCTTAAACAACTTCTAAACAGGCCCAAAGGGGCAAAACGAACCCTGGACCACCCTAAAGGGGCCTTAAACAACTTCTAAACAGGCTCAAAGGGGCAAAACGAACCCTGGACCACCCTAAAGGGGCCTTAAACAACTTCTAAACAGGCCCAAAGGGGCAAAACGAACCCTGGACCACACTAAAGGGGCCTTAAACAACTTCTAAACAGGCTCAAAGGGGCAAAACGAACCCTGGACCACCCTAAAGGGGCCTTAAACAACTTCTAAACAGGCCCAAAGGGGCAAAACGAACCCTGGACCACCCTAAAGGGGCCTTAAACAACTTCTAAACAGGCTCAAAGGGGCAAAACGAACCCTGGACCACCCTAAAGGGGCCTTAAACAACTTCTAAACAGGCCCAAAGGGGCAAAACGAACCCTGGACCACCCTAAAGGGGCCTTAAACAACTTCTAAACAGGCTCAAAGGGGCAAAACGAACCCTGGACCACCCTAAAGGGGCCTTAAACAACTTCTAAAACAGGCTCAAAGGGGAAAACGAACCCTGGACCACCCTAAAGGGGCCTTAAACAACTTCTAAACAGGCTCAAAGGGGGAAAACGAACCCTGGACCACCCTAATGGGGCCCCAAACAACTTCTAAACAGGCTCAAAGGGGCAAAACGAACCCTGGACCACCCTAAAGGGGCCTTAAACCAACTTCTAAACAGGCTGAAAGGGGCAAAACGAACACTGGACCACCCTAAAGGGCCTTAAACAACTTCTAAACAGGCTCAAAGGGGCAAAACGAACCCTGGACCGCCCTAATGGGGCCTTAAACAACTTCTAAACAGGCCCAAAGGGGCAAAACGAACCCTGGACCCGCCCCTAAAGGGGCCTTAAACAACTTCTAAACAGGCCCAAAGGGGCAAAACGAACCCTGGACCCGCCCTAAAGGGGCCTTAAACAACTTCTAAACAGGCTCAAAGGGGCAAAACGAACCCTGGACCACCTTAAAGGGGCCTTAAACAACTTCTAAACAGGCCCAAAGGGGCAAAACAAACCCTGGACCTCCCTAAAGGGGCGCCAAACAACTTCTAAACAGGCTCAAAGGGGCAAAAGGAACCCTGGACCACCCCTCATGGGGCCCCAAACAACTTCTAAACAGGCTCAAAGGGGCAAAACGAACCCTGGACCACCCTAAAGGGGCCTTAAACAACTTCTAAACAGGCTCACAGGGGCAAAACGAACCCTGGACCACCCTAATGGGGCCTTAAAACAACTTCTAAACAGGCTCAAAGGGGCAAAACGAACCCTGGACCACCCTAAAGGGGCCTTAAACAACTTCTAAACAGGCTCAAAGGGGCAAAACGAACCCTGGACCACCCTAAAGGGGCCTTAAACAACTTCTAAACAGGCTCAAAGGGGGAAAACGAACCCTGGACCACCCTCATGGGGCCTTAAACAACTTCTAAACAGGCTCAAAGGGGCA
>NW_026943949.1:0-30979 GCF_035594765.1 Anolis carolinensis
ATTTGGCAAGTTTTCCAGATTTGGCAGAGGTCACTTTTTCTGGAAAATTTGAAGGTTTTCCAAACCCGGCGGGTCAGAAAAATGAAAATTTGGCAAGTTTTCCAGATTTGGCAGAGGTCACTTTGTCTGGAAAATTGGAAGATTTTCCAAACCCGGCGGGTCAGAAAAATGAAAATTTGGCAAGTTTTCCAGATTTGGCAGAGGTCACTTTGTCTGGAAAATTGGAAGATTTTCCAAACCCGGCGGGTCAGAAAAATGAAAATTTGGCAAGTTTTCCAGATTTGGCAGAGGTCACTTTGTCTGGAAAATTGGAAGATTTTCCAAACCCGGCGGGTCAGAAAAATGAAAATTTGGCAAGTTTTCCAGATTTGGCAGAGGTCACTTTGTCTGGAAAATTTCATCATTTTCCAAACCCGGCGGGTCAGAAAAATGAAAATTTGGCAAGTTTTCCAGATTTGGCAGAGGTCACTTTTTCTGGAAAATTTGAAGATTTTCCAAACCCGGCGGGTCAGAAAAATGAAAATTTGGCAAGTTTTCCAGATTTGGCAGAGGTCACTTTGTCTGGAAAATTGGAAGATTTTCCAAACCCGGCGGGTCAGAAAAATGAAAATTTGGCAAGTTTTCCAGATTTGGCAGAGGTCACTTTGTCTGGAAAATTGGAAGATTTTCCAAACCCGGCGAGTCAGAAAAATGAAAATTTGGCAAGTTTTCCAGATTTGGCAGAGGTCACTTTGTCTGGAAAATTGGAAGATTTTCCAAACCCGGCGGGTCAGAAAAATGAAAATTTGGCAAGTTTTCCAGATTTGGCAGAGGTCACTTTTTCTGGAAAATTTCATCATTTTCCAAACCCGGCGGGTCAGAAAAATGAAAATTTGGCAAGTTTTCCAGATTTGGCAGAGGTCACTTTTTCTGGAAAATTTGAAGATTTTCCAAACCCGGCGGGTCAGAAAAATGAAAATTTGGCAAGTTTTCCAGATTTGGCAGAGGTCACTTTTTCTGGAAAATTTCATCATTTTCCAAACCCGGCGGGTCAGAAAAATGAAAATTTGGCAAGTTTTCCAGATTTGGCAGAGGTCACTTTTTCTGGAAAATTTCATCATTTTCCAAACCCGGCGGGTCAGAAAAATGAAAATTTGGCAAGTTTTCCAGATTTGGCAGAGGTCACTTTTTCTGGAAAATTTCATCATTTTCCAAACCCGGCGGGTCAGAAAAATGAAAATTTGGCAAGTTTTCCAGAT
Source organism: Anolis carolinensis (assembly GCF_035594765.1). Lineage (NCBI taxonomy): Eukaryota > Metazoa > Chordata > Lepidosauria > Squamata > Anolidae > Anolis > Anolis carolinensis. Next base: position 1,239 of record NW_026943949.1, read on the forward strand.
TTGGCAGAGGTCACTTTTTCTGGAAAATTTCATCATTTTCCAAACCCGGCGGGTCAGAAAAATGAAAATTTGGCAAGTTTTCCAGATTTGGCAGAGGTCACTTTTTCTGGAAAATTTGAAGGTTTTCCAAACCCGCGGGTCAGAAAAATGAAAATTTGGCAAGTTTTCCAGATTTGGCAGAGGTCACTTTGTCTGGAAAATTGGAAGATTTTCCAAACCCGGCGGGTCAGAAAAATGAAAATTTGGCAAGTTTTCCAGATTTGGCAGAGGTCACTTTGTCTGGAAAATTGGAAGATTTTCCAAACCCGGCGGGTCAGAAAAATGAAAATTTGGCAAGTTTTCCAGATTTGGCAGAGGTCACTTTGTCTGGAAAATTGGAAGATTTTCCAAACCCGGCGGGTCAGAAAAATGAAAATTTGGCAAGTTTTCCAGATTTGGCAGAGGTCACTTTGTCTGGAAAATTTCATCATTTTCCAAACCCGGCGGGTCAGAAAAATGAAAATTTGGCAAGTTTTCCAGATTTGGCAGAGGTCACTTTTTCTGGAAAATTTGAAGATTTTCCAAACCCGGCGGGTCAGAAAAATGAAAATTTGGCAAGTTTTCCAGATTTGGCAGAGGTCACTTTTTCTGGAAAATTTCATCATTTTCCAAACCCGGCGGGTCAGAAAAATGAAAATTTGGCAAGTTTTCCAGATTTGGCAGAGGTCACTTTTTCTGGAAAATTTCATCATTTTCCAAACCCGGCGGGTCAGAAAAATGAAAATTTGGCAAGTTTTCCAGATTTGGCAGAGGTCACTTTGTCTGGAAAATTGGAAGATTTTCCAAACCCGGCGGGTCAGAAAAATGAAAATTTGGCAAGTTTTCCAGATTTGGCAGAGGTCACTTTGTCTGGAAAATTGAAAGATTTTCCAAACCCGGCGGGTCAGAAAAATGAAAATTTGGCAAGTTTTCCAGATTTGGCAGAGGTCACTTTGTCTGGAAAATTGGAAGATTTTCCAAACCCGGCGGGTCAGAAAAATGAAAATTTGGCAAGTTTTCCAGATTTGGCAGAGGTCACTTTGTCTGGAAAATTGGAAGATTTTCCAAACCCGGCGGGTCAGAAAAATGAAAATTTGGCAAGTTTTCCAGATTTGGCAGAGGTCACTTTGTCTGGAAAATTTCATCATTTTCCAAACCCGGCGGGTCAGAAAAATGAAAATTTGGCAAGTTTTCCAGATTTGGCAGAGGTCACTTTTTCTGGAAAATTTCATCATTTTCCAAACCCGGCGGGTCAGAAAAATGAAAATTTGGCAAGTTTTCCAGATTTGGCAGAGGTCACTTTGTCTGGAAAATTGGAAGATTTTCCAAACCCGGCGGGTCAGAAAAATGAAAATTTGGCAAGTTTTCCAGATTTGGCAGAGGTCACTTTTTCTGGAAAGTTGGAAGATTTTCCAAACCCGCGGGTCAGAAAAATGAAAATTTGGCAAGTTTTCCAGATTTGGCAGAGGTCACTTTTTCTGGAAAATTTCATCATTTTCCAAACCCGGCGGGTCAGAAAAATGAAAATTTGGCAAGTTTTCCAGATTTGGCAGAGGTCACTTTGTCTGGAAAATTGGAAGATTTTCCAAACCCGGCGGGTCAGAAAAATGAAAATTTGGCAAGTTTTCCAGATTTGGCAGAGGTCACTTTGTCTGGAAAATTGGAAGATTTTCCAAACCCGGCGGGTCAGAAAAATGAAAATTTGGCAAGTTTTCCAGATTTGGCAGAGGTCACTTTGTCTGGAAAATTTCATCATTTTCCAAACCCGGCGGGTCAGAAAAATGAAAATTTGGCAAGTTTTCCAGATTTGGCAGAGGTCACTTTTTCTGGAAAATTTGAAGATTTTCCAAACCCGGCGGGTCAGAAAAATGAAAATTTGGCAAGTTTTCCAGATTTGGCAGAGGTCACTTTTTCTGGAAAATTTGATCATTTTCCAAACCCGGCGGGTCAGAAAAATGAAAATTTGGCAAGTTTTCCAGATTTGGCAGAGGTCACTTTTTCTGGAAAATTTGAAGATTTTCCAAACCCGGCGGGTAAGAAAAATGAAAATTTGGCAAGTTTTCCAGATTTGGCAGAGGTCACTTTGTCTGGAAAATTTCATCATTTTCCAAACCCGGCGGGTCAGAAAAATGAAAATTTGGCAAGTTTTCCAGATTTGGCAGAGGTCACTTTGTCTGGAAAATTGGAAGATTTTCCAAACCCGGCGGGTCAGAAAAATGAAAATTTGGCAAGTTTTCCAGATTTGGCAGAGGTCACTTTGTCTGGAAAATTGGAAGATTTTCCAAACCCGGCGGGTCAGAAAAATGAAAATTTGGCAAGTTTTCCAGATTTGGCAGAGGTCACTTTGTCTGGAAAATTGGAAGATTTTCCAAACCCGGCGGGTCAGAAAAATGAAAATTTGGCAAGTTTTCCAGATTTGGCAGAGGTCACTTTGTCTGGAAAATTGGAAGATTTTCCAAACCCGGCGGGTCAGAAAAATGAAAATTTGGCAAGTTTTCCAGATTTGGCAGAGGTCACTTTGTCTGGAAAATTGGAAGATTTTCCAAACCCGGCGGGTCAGAAAAATGAAAATTTGGCAAGTTTTCCAGATTTGGCAGAGGTCACTTTGTCTGGAAAATTTCATCATTTTCCAAACCCGGCGGGTCAGAAAAATGAAAATTTGGCAAGTTTTCCAGATTTGGCAGAGGTCACTTTTTCTGGAAAATTTGAAGATTTTCCAAACCCGGCGGGTCAGAAAAATGAAAATTTGGCAAGTTTTCCAGATTTGGCAGAGGTCACTTTTTCTGGAAAATTTCATCATTTTCCAAACCGGCGGGTCAGAAAAATGAAAATTTGGCAAGTTTTCCAGATTTGGCAGAGGTCACTTTTTCTGGAAAATTTCATCATTTTCCAAACCCGGCAGGTCAGAAAAATGAAAATTTGGCAAGTTTTCCAGATTTGGCAGAGGTCACTTTGTCTGGAAAATTGGAAGATTTTCCAAACCCGGCGGGTCAGAAAAATGAAAATTTGGCAAGTTTTCCAGATTTGGCAGAGGTCACTTTGTCTGGAAAATTGGAAGATTTTCCAAACCCGGCGGGTCAGAAAAATGAAAATTTGGCAAGTTTTCCAGATTTGGCAGAGGTCACTTTGTCTGGAAAATTGGAAGATTTTCCAAACCCGGCGGGTCAGAAAAATGAAAATTTGGCAAGTTTTCCAGATTTGGCAGAGGTCACTTTTTCTGGAAAATTTCATCATTTTCCAAACCCGGCGGGTCAGAAAAATGAAAATTTGGCAAGTTTTCCAGATTTGGCAGAGGTCACTTTGTCTGGAAAATTGGAAGATTTTCCAAACCCGGCGGGTCAGAAAAATGAAAATTTGGCAAGTTTTCCAGATTTGGCAGAGGTCACTTTGTCTGGAAAATTTCATCATTTTCCAAACCCGGCGGGTCAGAAAAATGAAAATTTGGCAAGTTTTCCAGATTTGGCAGAGGTCACTTTTTCTGGAAAATTTGAAGATTTTCCAAACCCGGCGGGTCAGAAAAATGAAAATTTGGCAAGTTTTCCAGATTTGGCAGAGGTCACTTTTTCTGGAAAATTTCATCATTTTCCAAACCCGGCGGGTCAGAAAAATGAAAATTTGGCAAGTTTTCCAGATTTGGCAGAGGTCACTTTTTCTGGAAAATTTCATCATTTTCCAAACCCGGCGGGTCAGAAAAATGAAAATTTGGCAAGTTTTCCAGATTTGGCAGAGGTCACTTTGTCTGGAAAATTGGAAGATTTTCCAAACCCGGCGGGTCAGAAAAATGAAAATTTGGCAAGTTTTCCAGATTTGGCAGAGGTCACTTTGTCTGGAAAATTGAAAGATTTTCCAAACCCGGCGGGTCAGAAAAATGAAAATTTGGCAAGTTTTCCAGATTTGGCAGAGGTCACTTTGTCTGGAAAATTGGAAGATTTTCCAAACCCGGCGGGTCAGAAAAATGAAAATTTGGCAAGTTTTCCAGATTTGGCAGAGGTCACTTTGTCTGGAAAATTGGAAGATTTTCCAAACCCGGCGGGTCAGAAAAATGAAAATTTGGCAAGTTTTCCAGATTTGGCAGAGGTCACTTTGTCTGGAAAATTTCATCATTTTCCAAACCCGGCGGGTCAGAAAAATGAAAATTTGGCAAGTTTTCCAGATTTGGCAGAGGTCACTTTTTCTGGAAAATTTCATCATTTTCCAAACCCGGCGGGTCAGAAAAATGAAAATTTGGCAAGTTTTCCAGATTTGGCAGAGGTCACTTTGTCTGGAAAATTGGAAGATTTTCCAAACCCGGCGGGTCAGAAAAATGAAAATTTGGCAAGTTTTCCAGATTTGGCAGAGGTCACTTTTTCTGGAAAGTTGGAAGATTTTCCAAACCCGGCGGGTCAGAAAAATGAAAATTTGGCAAGTTTTCCAGATTTGGCAGAGGTCACTTTTTCTGGAAAATTTCATCATTTTCCAAACCCGGCGGGTCAGAAAAATGAAAATTTGGCAAGTTTTCCAGATTTGGCAGAGGTCACTTTGTCTGGAAAATTGGAAGATTTTCCAAACCCGGCGGGTCAGAAAAATGAAAATTTGGCAAGTTTTCCAGATTTGGCAGAGGTCACTTTGTCTGGAAAATTGGAAGATTTTCCAAACCCGGCGGGTCAGAAAAATGAAAATTTGGCAAGTTTTCCAGATTTGGCAGAGGTCACTTTGTCTGGAAAATTTCATCATTTTCCAAACCCGGCGGGTCAGAAAAATGAAAATTTGGCAAGTTTTCCAGATTTGGCAGAGGTCACTTTTTCTGGAAAATTTGAAGATTTTCCAAACCCGGCGGGTCAGAAAAATGAAAATTTGGCAAGTTTTCCAGATTTGGCAGAGGTCACTTTTTCTGGAAAATTTGATCATTTTCCAAACCCGGCGGGTCAGAAAAATGAAAATTTGGCAAGTTTTCCAGATTTGGCAGAGGTCACTTTTTCTGGAAAATTTGAAGATTTTCCAAACCCGGCGGGTAAGAAAAATGAAAATTTGGCAAGTTTTCCAGATTTGGCAGAGGTCACTTTGTCTGGAAAATTTCATCATTTTCCAAACCCGGCGGGTCAGAAAAATGAAAATTTGGCAAGTTTTCCAGATTTGGCAGAGGTCACTTTTTCTGGAAAATTTCATCATTTTCCAAACCCGGCGGGTCAGAAAAATGAAAATTTGGCAAGTTTTCCAGATTTGGCAGAGGTCACTTTGTCTGGAAAATTGGAAGATTTTCCAAACCCGGCGGGTCAGAAAAATGAAAATTTGGCAAGTTTTCCAGATTTGGCAGAGGTCACTTTGTCTGGAAAATTGGAAGATTTTCCAAACCCGGCGGGTCAGAAAAATGAAAATTTGGCAAGTTTTCCAGATTTGGCAGAGGTCACTTTGTCTGGAAAATTTCATCATTTTCCAAACCCGGCGGGTCAGAAAAATGAAAATTTGGCAAGTTTTCCAGATTTGGCAGAGGTCACTTTTTCTGGAAAATTTGAAGATTTTCCAAACCCGGCGGGTCAGAAAAATGAAAATTTGGCAAGTTTTCCAGATTTGGCAGAGGTCACTTTTTCTGGAAAATTTGATCATTTTCCAAACCCGGCGGGTCAGAAAAATGAAAATTTGGCAAGTTTTCCAGATTTGGCAGAGGTCACTTTGTCTGGAAAATTGGAAGATTTTCCAAACCCGGCGGGTCAGAAAAATGAAAATTTGGCAAGTTTTCCAGATTTGGCAGAGGTCACTTTGTCTGGAAAATTGGAAGATTTTCCAAACCCGGCGGGTCAGAAAAATGAAAATTTGGCAAGTTTTCCAGATTTGGCAGAGGTCACTTTTTCTGGAAAATTTCATCATTTTCCAAACCCGGCGGGTCAGAAAAATGAAAATTTGGCAAGTTTTCCAGATTTGGCAGAGGTCACTTTGTCTGGAAAATTGGAAGATTTTCCAAACCCGGCGGGTCAGAAAAATGAAAATTTGGCAAGTTTTCCAGATTTGGCAGAGGTCACTTTGTCTGGAAAATTTCATCATTTTCCAAACCCGGCGGGTCAGAAAAATGAAAATTTGGCAAGTTTTCCAGATTTGGCAGAGGTCACTTTTTCTGGAAAATTTGAAGATTTTCCAAACCCGGCGGGTCAGAAAAATGAAAATTTGGCAAGTTTTCCAGATTTGGCAGAGGTCACTTTTTCTGGAAAATTTCATCATTTTCCAAACCCGGCGGGTCAGAAAAATGAAAATTTGGCAAGTTTTCCAGATTTGGCAGAGGTCACTTTTTCTGGAAAATTTCATCATTTTCCAAACCCGGCGGGTCAGAAAAATGAAAATTTGGCAAGTTTTCCAGATTTGGCAGAGGTCACTTTGTCTGGAAAATTGGAAGATTTTCCAAACCCGGCGGGTCAGAAAAATGAAAATTTGGCAAGTTTTCCAGATTTGGCAGAGGTCACTTTGTCTGGAAAATTGAAAGATTTTCCAAACCCGGCGGGTCAGAAAAATGAAAATTTGGCAAGTTTTCCAGATTTGGCAGAGGTCACTTTGTCTGGAAAATTGGAAGATTTTCCAAACCCGGCGGGTCAGAAAAATGAAAATTTGGCAAGTTTTCCAGATTTGGCAGAGGTCACTTTGTCTGGAAAATTGGAAGATTTTCCAAACCCGGCGGGTCAGAAAAATGAAAATTTGGCAAGTTTTCCAGATTTGGCAGAGGTCACTTTGTCTGGAAAATTTCATCATTTTCCAAACCCGGCGGGTCAGAAAAATGAAAATTTGGCAAGTTTTCCAGATTTGGCAGAGGTCACTTTTTCTGGAAAATTTCATCATTTTCCAAACCCGGCGGGTCAGAAAAATGAAAATTTGGCAAGTTTTCCAGATTTGGCAGAGGTCACTTTGTCTGGAAAATTGGAAGATTTTCCAAACCCGGCGGGTCAGAAAAATGAAAATTTGGCAAGTTTTCCAGATTTGGCAGAGGTCACTTTTTCTGGAAAGTTGGAAGATTTTCCAAACCCGGCGGGTCAGAAAAATGAAAATTTGGCAAGTTTTCCAGATTTGGCAGAGGTCACTTTTTCTGGAAAATTTCATCATTTTCCAAACCCGGCGGGTCAGAAAAATGAAAATTTGGCAAGTTTTCCAGATTTGGCAGAGGTCACTTTGTCTGGAAAATTGGAAGATTTTCCAAACCCGGCGGGTCAGAAAAATGAAAATTTGGCAAGTTTTCCAGATTTGGCAGAGGTCACTTTGTCTGGAAAATTGGAAGATTTTCCAAACCCGGCGGGTCAGAAAAATGAAAATTTGGCAAGTTTTCCAGATTTGGCAGAGGTCACTTTGTCTGGAAAATTTCATCATTTTCCAAACCCGGCGGGTCAGAAAAATGAAAATTTGGCAAGTTTTCCAGATTTGGCAGAGGTCACTTTTTCTGGAAAATTTGAAGATTTTCCAAACCCGGCGGGTCAGAAAAATGAAAATTTGGCAAGTTTTCCAGATTTGGCAGAGGTCACTTTTTCTGGAAAATTTGATCATTTTCCAAACCCGGCGGGTCAGAAAAATGAAAATTTGGCAAGTTTTCCAGATTTGGCAGAGGTCACTTTTTCTGGAAAATTTGAAGATTTTCCAAACCCGGCGGGTAAGAAAAATGAAAATTTGGCAAGTTTTCCAGATTTGGCAGAGGTCACTTTGTCTGGAAAATTTCATCATTTTCCAAACCCGGCGGGTCAGAAAAATGAAAATTTGGCAAGTTTTCCAGATTTGGCAGAGGTCACTTTGTCTGGAAAATTGGAAGATTTTCCAAACCCGGCGGGTCAGAAAAATGAAAATTTGGCAAGTTTTCCAGATTTGGCAGAGGTCACTTTGTCTGGAAAATTGGAAGATTTTCCAAACCCGGCGGGTCAGAAAAATGAAAATTTGGCAAGTTTTCCAGATTTGGCAGAGGTCACTTTGTCTGGAAAATTGGAAGATTTTCCAAACCCGGCGGGTCAGAAAAATGAAAATTTGGCAAGTTTTCCAGATTTGGCAGAGGTCACTTTGTCTGGAAAATTGGAAGATTTTCCAAACCCGGCGGGTCAGAAAAATGAAAATTTGGCAAGTTTTCCAGATTTGGCAGAGGTCACTTTGTCTGGAAAATTGGAAGATTTTCCAAACCCGGCGGGTCAGAAAAATGAAAATTTGGCAAGTTTTCCAGATTTGGCAGAGGTCACTTTGTCTGGAAAATTTCATCATTTTCCAAACCCGGCGGGTCAGAAAAATGAAAATTTGGCAAGTTTTCCAGATTTGGCAGAGGTCACTTTTTCTGGAAAATTTGAAGATTTTCCAAACCCGGCGGGTCAGAAAAATGAAAATTTGGCAAGTTTTCCAGATTTGGCAGAGGTCACTTTTTCTGGAAAATTTCATCATTTTCCAAACCCGGCGGGTCAGAAAAATGAAAATTTGGCAAGTTTTCCAGATTTGGCAGAGGTCACTTTTTCTGGAAAATTTCATCATTTTCCAAACCCGGCAGGTCAGAAAAATGAAAATTTGGCAAGTTTTCCAGATTTGGCAGAGGTCACTTTGTCTGGAAAATTGGAAGATTTTCCAAACCCGGCGGGTCAGAAAAATGAAAATTTGGCAAGTTTTCCAGATTTGGCAGAGGTCACTTTGTCTGGAAAATTGGAAGATTTTCCAAACCCGGCGGGTCAGAAAAATGAAAATTTGGCAAGTTTTCCAGATTTGGCAGAGGTCACTTTGTCTGGAAAATTGGAAGATTTTCCAAACCCGGCGGGTCAAGAAAATGAAAATTTGGCAAGTTTTCCAGATTTGGCAGAGGTCACTTTTTCTGGAAAATTTGAAGATTTTCCAAACCCGGCGGGTCAGAAAAATGAAAATTTGGCAAGTTTTCCAGATTTGGCAGAGGTCACTTTTTCTGGAAAATTTGATCATTTTCCAAACCCGGCGGGTCAGAAAAATGAAAATTTGGCAAGTTTTCCAGATTTGGCAGAGGTCACTTTTTCTGGAAAATTTGAAGATTTTCCAAACCCGGCGGGTAAGAAAAATGAAAATTTGGCAAGTTTTCCAGATTTGGCAGAGGTCACTTTGTCTGGAAAATTTCATCATTTTCCAAACCCGGCGGGTCAGAAAAATGAAAATTTGGCAAGTTTTCCAGATTTGGCAGAGGTCACTTTTTCTGGAAAATTTCATCATTTTCCAAACCCGGCGGGTCAGAAAAATGAAAATTTGGCAAGTTTTCCAGATTTGGCAGAGGTCACTTTGTCTGGAAAATTGGAAGATTTTCCAAACCCGGCGGGTCAGAAAAATGAAAATTTGGCAAGTTTTCCAGATTTGGCAGAGGTCACTTTGTCTGGAAAATTGGAAGATTTTCCAAACCCGGCGGGTCAGAAAAATGAAAATTTGGCAAGTTTTCCAGATTTGGCAGAGGTCACTTTGTCTGGAAAATTTCATCATTTTCCAAACCCGGCGGGTCAGAAAAATGAAAATTTGGCAAGTTTTCCAGATTTGGCAGAGGTCACTTTTTCTGGAAAATTTGAAGATTTTCCAAACCCGGCGGGTCAGAAAAATGAAAATTTGGCAAGTTTTCCAGATTTGGCAGAGGTCACTTTTTCTGGAAAATTTGATCATTTTCCAAACCCGGCGGGTCAGAAAAATGAAAATTTGGCAAGTTTTCCAGATTTGGCAGAGGTCACTTTGTCTGGAAAATTGGAAGATTTTCCAAACCCGGCGGGTCAGAAAAATGAAAATTTGGCAAGTTTTCCAGATTTGGCAGAGGTCACTTTGTCTGGAAAATTGGAAGATTTTCCAAACCCGGCGGGTCAGAAAAATGAAAATTTGGCAAGTTTTCCAGATTTGGCAGAGGTCACTTTTTCTGGAAAATTTCATCATTTTCCAAACCCGGCGGGTCAGAAAAATGAAAATTTGGCAAGTTTTCCAGATTTGGCAGAGGTCACTTTGTCTGGAAAATTGGAAGATTTTCCAAACCCGGCGGGTCAGAAAAATGAAAATTTGGCAAGTTTTCCAGATTTGGCAGAGGGTCACTTTGTCTGGAAAATTTCATCATTTTCCAAACCCGGCGGGTCAGAAAAATGAAAATTTGGCAAGTTTTCCAGATTTGGCAGAGGTCACTTTTTCTGGAAAATTTGAAGATTTTCCAAACCCGGCGGGTCAGAAAAATGAAAATTTGGCAAGTTTTCCAGATTTGGCAGAGGTCACTTTTTCTGGAAAATTTCATCATTTTCCAAACCCGGCGGGTCAGAAAAATGAAAATTTGGCAAGTTTTCCAGATTTGGCAGAGGTCACTTTTTCTGGAAAATTTCATCATTTTCCAAACCCGGCGGGTCAGAAAAATGAAAATTTGGCAAGTTTTCCAGATTTGGCAGAGGTCACTTTGTCTGGAAAATTGGAAGATTTTCCAAACCCGGCGGGTCAGAAAAATGAAAATTTGGCAAGTTTTCCAGATTTGGCAGAGGTCACTTTGTCTGGAAAATTGAAAGATTTTCCAAACCCGGCGGGTCAGAAAAATGAAAATTTGGCAAGTTTTCCAGATTTGGCAGAGGTCACTTTGTCTGGAAAATTGGAAGATTTTCCAAACCCGGCGGGTCAGAAAAATGAAAATTTGGCAAGTTTTCCAGATTTGGCAGAGGTCACTTTGTCTGGAAAATTGGAAGATTTTCCAAACCCGGCGGGTCAGAAAAATGAAAATTTGGCAAGTTTTCCAGATTTGGCAGAGGTCACTTTGTCTGGAAAATTTCATCATTTTCCAAACCCGGCGGGTCAGAAAAATGAAAATTTGGCAAGTTTTCCAGATTTGGCAGAGGTCACTTTTTCTGGAAAATTTCATCATTTTCCAAACCCGGCGGGTCAGAAAAATGAAAATTTGGCAAGTTTTCCAGATTTGGCAGAGGTCACTTTGTCTGGAAAATTGGAAGATTTTCCAAACCCGGCGGGTCAGAAAAATGAAAATTTGGCAAGTTTTCCAGATTTGGCAGAGGTCACTTTTTCTGGAAAGTTGGAAGATTTTCCAAACCCGGCGGGTCAGAAAAATGAAAATTTGGCAAGTTTTCCAGATTTGGCAGAGGTCACTTTTTCTGGAAAATTTCATCATTTTCCAAACCCGGCGGGTCAGAAAAATGAAAATTTGGCAAGTTTTCCAGATTTGGCAGAGGTCACTTTGTCTGGAAAATTGGAAGATTTTCCAAACCCGGCGGGTCAGAAAAATGAAAATTTGGCAAGTTTTCCAGATTTGGCAGAGGTCACTTTGTCTGGAAAATTGGAAGATTTTCCAAACCCGGCGGGTCAGAAAAATGAAAATTTGGCAAGTTTTCCAGATTTGGCAGAGGTCACTTTGTCTGGAAAATTTCATCATTTTCCAAACCCGGCGGGTCAGAAAAATGAAAATTTGGCAAGTTTTCCAGATTTGGCAGAGGTCACTTTTTCTGGAAAATTTGAAGATTTTCCAAACCCGGCGGGTCAGAAAAATGAAAATTTGGCAAGTTTTCCAGATTTGGCAGAGGTCACTTTTTCTGGAAAATTTGATCATTTTCCAAACCCGGCGGGTCAGAAAAATGAAAATTTGGCAAGTTTTCCAGATTTGGCAGAGGTCACTTTTTCTGGAAAATTTGAAGATTTTCCAAACCCGGCGGGTAAGAAAAATGAAAATTTGGCAAGTTTTCCAGATTTGGCAGAGGTCACTTTGTCTGGAAAATTTCATCATTTTCCAAACCCGGCGGGTCAGAAAAATGAAAATTTGGCAAGTTTTCCAGATTTGGCAGAGGTCACTTTGTCTGGAAAATTGGAAGATTTTCCAAACCCGGCGGGTCAGAAAAATGAAAATTTGGCAAGTTTTCCAGATTTGGCAGAGGTCACTTTGTCTGGAAAATTGGAAGATTTTCCAAACCCGGCGGGTCAGAAAAATGAAAATTTGGCAAGTTTTCCAGATTTGGCAGAGGTCACTTTGTCTGGAAAATTGGAAGATTTTCCAAACCCGGCGGGTCAGAAAAATGAAAATTTGGCAAGTTTTCCAGATTTGGCAGAGGTCACTTTGTCTGGAAAATTGGAAGATTTTCCAAACCCGGCGGGTCAGAAAAATGAAAATTTGGCAAGTTTTCCAGATTTGGCAGAGGTCACTTTGTCTGGAAAATTGGAAGATTTTCCAAACCCGGCGGGTCAGAAAAATGAAAATTTGGCAAGTTTTCCAGATTTGGCAGAGGTCACTTTGTCTGGAAAATTTCATCATTTTCCAAACCCGGCGGGTCAGAAAAATGAAAATTTGGCAAGTTTTCCAGATTTGGCAGAGGTCACTTTTTCTGGAAAATTTGAAGATTTTCCAAACCCGGCGGGTCAGAAAAATGAAAATTTGGCAAGTTTTCCAGATTTGGCAGAGGTCACTTTGTCTGGAAAATTGGAAGATTTTCCAAACCCGGCGGGTCAGAAAAATGAAAATTTGGCAAGTTTTCCAGATTTGGCAGAGGTCACTTTGTCTGGAAAATTGGAAGATTTTCCAAACCCGGCGGGTCAGAAAAATGAAAATTTGGCAAGTTTTCCAGATTTGGCAGAGGTCACTTTGTCTGGAAAATTGGAAGATTTTCCAAACCCGGCGGGTCAGAAAAATGAAAATTTGGCAAGTTTTCCAGATTTGGCAGAGGTCACTTTGTCTGGAAAATTGGAAGATTTTCCAAACCCGGCGGGTCAGAAAAATGAAAATTTGGCAAGTTTTCCAGATTTGGCAGAGGTCACTTTTTCTGGAAAATTGGAAGATTTTCCAAACCCGGCGGGTCAGAAAAATGAAAATTTGGCAAGTTTTCCAGATTTGGCAGAGGTCACTTTGTCTGGACAAATTGGAAGATTTTCCAAACCCGGCGGGTCAGAAAAATGAAAATTTGGCAAGTTTTCCAGATTTGGCAGAGGTCACTTTGTCTGGAAAATTGGAAGATTTTCCAAACCCGGCGGGTCAGAAAAATGAAAATTTGGCAAGTTTTCCAGATTTGGCAGAGGTCACTTTGTCTGGAAAATTGGAAGATTTTCCAAACCCGGCGGGTCAGAAAAATGAAAATTTGGCAAGTTTTCCAGATTTGGCAGAGGTCACTTTGTCTGGAAAATTGGAAGATTTTCCAAACCCGGCGGGTCAGAAAAATGAAAATTTGGCAAGTTTTCCAGATTTGGCAGAGGTCACTTTGTCTGGAAAATTGGAAGATTTTCCAAACCCGGCGGGTCAGAAAAATGAAAATTTGGCAAGTTTTCCAGATTTGGCAGAGGTCACTTTGTCTGGAAAATTGGAAGATTTTCCAAACCCGGCGGGTCAGAAAAATGAAAATTTGGCAAGTTTTCCAGATTTGGCAGAGGTCACTTTGTCTGGAAAATTTCATCATTTTCCAAACCCCGGCGGGTCAGAAAAATGAAAATTTGGCAAGTTTTCCAGATTTGGCAGAGGTCACTTTTTCTGGAAAATTTGAAGATTTTCCAAACCCGGCGGGTCAGAAAAATGAAAATTTGGCAAGTTTTCCAGATTTGGCAGAGGTCACTTTTTCTGGAAAATTTCATCATTTTCCAAACCCGGCGGGTCAGAAAAATGAAAATTTGGCAAGTTTTCCAGATTTGGCAGAGGTCACTTTTTCTGGAAAATTTCATCATTTTCCAAACCCGGCAGGTCAGAAAAATGAAAATTTGGCAAGTTTTCCAGATTTGGCAGAGGTCACTTTGTCTGGAAAATTGGAAGATTTTCCAAACCCGGCGGGTCAGAAAAATGAAAATTTGGCAAGTTTTCCAGATTTGGCAGAGGTCACTTTGTCTGGAAAATTTCATCATTTTCCAAACCCGGCGGGTCAGAAAAATGAAAATTTGGCAAGTTTTCCAGATTTGGCAGAGGTCACTTTTTCTGGAAAATTTGAAGATTTTCCAAACCCGGCGGGGTCAGAAAAATGAAAATTTGGCAAGTTTTCCAGATTTGGCAGAGGTCACTTTTTCTGGAAAATTTCATCATTTTCCAAACCCGGCGGGTCAGAAAAATGAAAATTTGGCAAGTTTTCCAGATTTGGCAGAGGTCACTTTTTCTGGAAAATTTCATCATTTTCCAAACCCGGCGGGTCAGAAAAATGAAAATTTGGCAAGTTTTCCAGATTTGGCAGAGGTCACTTTGTCTGGAAAATTGGAAGATTTTCCAAACCCGGCGGGTCAGAAAAATGAAAATTTGGCAAGTTTTCCAGATTTGGCAGAGGTCACTTTGTCTGGAAAATTGAAAGATTTTCCAAACCCGGCGGGTCAGAAAAATGAAAATTTGGCAAGTTTTCCAGATTTGGCAGAGGTCACTTTGTCTGGAAAATTGGAAGATTTTCCAAACCCGGCGGGTCAGAAAAATGAAAATTTGGCAAGTTTTCCAGATTTGGCAGAGGTCACTTTGTCTGGAAAATTGGAAGATTTTCCAAACCCGGCGGGTCAGAAAAATGAAAATTTGGCAAGTTTTCCAGATTTGGCAGAGGTCACTTTGTCTGGAAAATTTCATCATTTTCCAAACCCGGCGGGTCAGAAAAATGAAAATTTGGCAAGTTTTCCAGATTTGGCAGAGGTCACTTTTTCTGGAAAATTTCATCATTTTCCAAACCCGGCGGGTCAGAAAAATGAAAATTTGGCAAGTTTTCCAGATTTGGCAGAGGTCACTTTGTCTGGAAAATTGGAAGATTTTCCAAACCCGGCGGGTCAGAAAAATGAAAATTTGGCAAGTTTTCCAGATTTGGCAGAGGTCACTTTTTCTGGAAAGTTGGAAGATTTTCCAAACCCGGCGGGTCAGAAAAATGAAAATTTGGCAAGTTTTCCAGATTTGGCAGAGGTCACTTTTTCTGGAAAATTTCATCATTTTCCAAACCCGGCGGGTCAGAAAAATGAAAATTTGGCAAGTTTTCCAGATTTGGCAGAGGTCACTTTGTCTGGAAAATTGGAAGATTTTCCAAACCCGGCGGGTCAGAAAAATGAAAATTTGGCAAGTTTTCCAGATTTGGCAGAGGTCACTTTGTCTGGAAAATTGGAAGATTTTCCAAACCCGGCGGGTCAGAAAAATGAAAATTTGGCAAGTTTTCCAGATTTGGCAGAGGTCACTTTGTCTGGAAAATTTCATCATTTTCCAAACCCGGCGGGTCAGAAAAATGAAAATTTGGCAAGTTTTCCAGATTTGGCAGAGGTCACTTTTTCTGGAAAATTTGAAGATTTTCCAAACCCGGCGGGTCAGAAAAATGAAAATTTGGCAAGTTTTCCAGATTTGGCAGAGGTCACTTTTTCTGGAAAATTTGATCATTTTCCAAACCCGGCGGGTCAGAAAAATGAAAATTTGGCAAGTTTTCCAGATTTGGCAGAGGTCACTTTTTCTGGAAAATTTGAAGATTTTCCAAACCCGGCGGGTAAGAAAAATGAAAATTTGGCAAGTTTTCCAGATTTGGCAGAGGTCACTTTGTCTGGAAAATTTCATCATTTTCCAAACCCGGCGGGTCAGAAAAATGAAAATTTGGCAAGTTTTCCAGATTTGGCAGAGGTCACTTTGTCTGGAAAATTGGAAGATTTTCCAAACCCGGCGGGTCAGAAAAATGAAAATTTGGCAAGTTTTCCAGATTTGGCAGAGGTCACTTTGTCTGGAAAATTGGAAGATTTTCCAAACCCGGCGGGTCAGAAAAATGAAAATTTGGCAAGTTTTCCAGATTTGGCAGAGGTCACTTTGTCTGGAAAATTGGAAGATTTTCCAAACCCGGCGGGTCAGAAAAATGAAAATTTGGCAAGTTTTCCAGATTTGGCAGAGGTCACTTTGTCTGGAAAATTGGAAGATTTTCCAAACCCGGCGGGTCAGAAAAATGAAAATTTGGCAAGTTTTCCAGATTTGGCAGAGGTCACTTTGTCTGGAAAATTGGAAGATTTTCCAAACCCGGCGGGTCAGAAAAATGAAAATTTGGCAAGTTTTCCAGATTTGGCAGAGGTCACTTTGTCTGGAAAATTTCATCATTTTCCAAACCCGGCGGGTCAGAAAAATGAAAATTTGGCAAGTTTTCCAGATTTGGCAGAGGTCACTTTTTCTGGAAAATTTGAAGATTTTCCAAACCCGGCGGGTCAGAAAAATGAAAATTTGGCAAGTTTTCCAGATTTGGCAGAGGTCACTTTTTCTGGAAAATTTCATCATTTTCCAAACCCGGCGGGTCAGAAAAATGAAAATTTGGCAAGTTTTCCAGATTTGGCAGAGGTCACTTTTTCTGGAAAATTTCATCATTTTCCAAACCCGGCAGGTCAGAAAAATGAAAATTTGGCAAGTTTTCCAGATTTGGCAGAGGTCACTTTGTCTGGAAAATTGGAAGATTTTCCAAACCCGGCGGGTCAGAAAAATGAAAATTTGGCAAGTTTTCCAGATTTGGCAGAGGTCACTTTGTCTGGAAAATTGGAAGATTTTCCAAACCCGGCGGGTCAGAAAAATGAAAATTTGGCAAGTTTTCCAGATTTGGCAGAGGTCACTTTTTCTGGAAAATTGGAAGATTTTCCAAACCCGGCGGGTCAGAAAAATGAAAATTTGGCAAGTTTTCCAGATTTGGCAGAGGTCACTTTGTCTGGAAAATTGGAAGATTTTCCAAACCCGGCGGGTCAGAAAAATGAAAATTTGGCAAGTTTTCCAGATTTGGCAGAGGTCACTTTGTCTGGAAAATTGGAAGATTTTCCAAACCCGGCGGGTCAGAAAAATGAAAATTTGGCAAGTTTTCCAGATTTGGCAGAGGTCACTTTGTCTGGAAAATTGGAAGATTTTCCAAACCCGGCGGGTCAGAAAAATGAAAATTTGGCAAGTTTTCCAGATTTGGCAGAGGTCACTTTGTCTGGAAAATTGGAAGATTTTCCAAACCCGGCGGGTCAGAAAAATGAAAATTTGGCAAGTTTTCCAGATTTGGCAGAGGTCACTTTGTCTGGAAAATTGGAAGATTTTCCAAACCCGGCGGGTCAGAAAAATGAAAATTTGGCAAGTTTTCCAGATTTGGCAGAGGTCACTTTGTCTGGAAAATTTCATCATTTTCCAAACCCGGCGGGTCAGAAAAATGAAAATTTGGCAAGTTTTCCAGATTTGGCAGAGGGTCACTTTTTCTGGAAAATTTGAAGATTTTCCAAACCCGGCGGGTCAGAAAAATGAAAATTTGGCAAGTTTTCCAGATTTGGCAGAGGTCACTTTTTCTGGAAAATTTGATCATTTTCCAAACCCGGCGGGTCAGAAAAATGAAAATTTGGCAAGTTTTCCAGATTTGGCAGAGGTCACTTTTTCTGGAAAATTTCATCATTTTCCAAACCCCGGCGGGTCAGAAAAATGAAAATTTGGCAAGTTTTCCAGATTTGGCAGAGGTCACTTTTTCTGGAAAATTTCATCATTTTCCAAACCCGGCGGGTCAGAAAAATGGAAATTTGGCAAGTTTTCCAGATTTGGCAGAGGTCACTTTTTCTGGAAAATTTCATCATTTTCCAAACCCGGCGGGTCAGAAAAATGAAAATTTGGCAAGTTTTCCAGATTTGGCAGAGGTCACTTTTTCTGGAAAATTTCATCATTTTCCAAACCCGGCGGGTCAGAAAAATGAAAATTTGGCAAGTTTTCCAGATTTGGCAGAGGTCACTTTGTCTGGAAAATTGGAAGATTTTCCAAACCCGGCGGGTCAGAAAAATGAAAATTTGGCAAGTTTTCCAGATTTGGCAGAGGTCACTTTGTCTGGAAAATTGGAAGATTTTCCAAACCCGGCGGGTCAGAAAAATGAAAATTTGGCAAGTTTTCCAGATTTGGCAGAGGTCACTTTGTCTGGAAAATTGGAAGATTTTCCAAACCCGGCGGGTCAGAAAAATGAAAATTTGGCAAGTTTTCCAGATTTGGCAGAGGTCACTTTTTCTGGAAAATTTCATCATTTTCCAAACCCGGCGGGTCAGAAAAATGAAAATTTGGCAAGTTTTCCAGATTTGGCAGAGGTCACTTTTTCTGGAAAATTTCATCATTTTCCAAACCCGGCGGGTCAGAAAAATGAAAATTTGGCAAGTTTTCCAGATTTGGCAGAGGTCACTTTTTCTGGAAAATTTCATCATTTTCCAAACCCGGCGGGTCAGAAAAATGAAAATTTGGCAAGTTTTCCAGATTTGGCAGAGGTCACTTTTTCTGGAAAATTTCATCATTTTCCAAACCCGGCGGGTCAGAAAAATGAAAATTTGGCAAGTTTTCCAGATTTGGCAGAGGTCACTTTTTCTGGAAAATTTCATCATTTTCCAAACCCGGCGGGTCAGAAAAATGAAAATCTGGCAAGTTTTCCAGATTTGGCAGAGGTCACTTTTTCTGGAAAATTTCATCATTTTCCAAACCCGGCGGGTCAGAAAAATGAAAATTTGGCAAGTTTTCCAGATTTGGCAGAGGTCACTTTTTCTGGAAAATTTGAAGATTTTCCAAACCCGGCGGGTCAGAAAAATGAAAATTTGGCAAGTTTTCCAGATTTGGCAGAGGTCACTTTTTCTGGAAAATTTGAAGATTTTCCAAACCCGGCGGGTCAGAAAAATGAAAATTTGGCAAGTTTTCCAGATTTGGCAGAGGTCACTTTGTCTGGAAAATTGGAAGATTTTCCAAACCCGGCGGGTCAGAAAAAAGAAAATTTGGCAAGTTTTCCAGATTTGGCAGAGGTCACTTTGTCTGGAAAATTTCATCATTTTCCAAACCCGGCGGGTCAGAAAAATGAAAATTTGGCAAGTTTTCCAGATTTGGCAGAGGTCACTTTTTCTGGAAAATTTGAAGATTTTCCAAACCCGGCGGGTCAGAAAAATGAAAATTTGGCAAGTTTTCCAGATTTGGCAGAGGTCACTTTGTCTGGAAAATTTCATCATTTTCCAAACCCGGCGGGTCAGAAAAATGAAAATTTGGCAAGTTTTCCAGATTTGGCAGAGGTCACTTTTTCTGGAAAATTTCATCATTTTCCAAACCCGGCAGGTCAGAAAAATGAAAATTTGGCAAGTTTTCCAGATTTGGCAGAGGTCACTTTGTCTGGAAAATTGGAAGATTTTCCAAACCCGGCGGGTCAGAAAAATGAAAATTTGGCAAGTTTTCCAGATTTGGCAGAGGTCACTTTGTCTGGAAAATTGGAAGATTTTCCAAACCCGGCGGGTCAGAAAAATGAAAATTTGGCAAGTTTTCCAGATTTGGCAGAGGTCACTTTTTCTGGAAAATTGGAAGATTTTCCAAACCCGGCGGGTCAGAAAAATGAAAATTTGGCAAGTTTTCCAGATTTGGCAGAGGTCACTTTGTCTGGAAAATTGGAAGATTTTCCAAACCCGGCGGGTCAGAAAAATGAAAATTTGGCAAGTTTTCCAGATTTGGCAGAGGTCACTTTGTCTGGAAAATTGGAAGATTTTCCAAACCCGGCGGGTCAGAAAAATGAAAATTTGGCAAGTTTTCCAGATTTGGCAGAGGTCACTTTGTCTGGAAAATTGGAAGATTTTCCAAACCCGGCGGGTCAGAAAAATGAAAATTTGGCAAGTTTTCCAGATTTGGCAGAGGTCACTTTGTCTGGAAAATTGGAAGATTTTCCAAACCCGGCGGGTCAGAAAAATGAAAATTTGGCAAGTTTTCCAGATTTGGCAGAGGTCACTTTTTCTGGAAAATTTCATCATTTTCCAAACCCGGCGGGTCAGAAAAATGAAAATTTGGCAAGTTTTCCAGATTTGGCAGAGGTCACTTTGTCTGGAAAATTGGAAGATTTTCCAAACCCGGCGGGTCAGAAAAATGAAAATTTGGCAAGTTTTCCAGATTTGGCAGAGGTCACTTTGTCTGGAAAATTGGAAGATTTTCCAAACCCGGCGGGTCAGAAAAATGAAAATTTGGCAAGTTTTCCAGATTTGGCAGAGGTCACTTTTTCTGGAAAATTTCATCATTTTCCAAACCCGGCAGGTCAGAAAAATGAAAATTTGGCAAGTTTTCCAGATTTGGCAGAGGTCACTTTGTCTGGAAAATTGGAAGATTTTCCAAACCCGGCGGGTCAGAAAAATGAAAATTTGGCAAGTTTTCCAGATTTGGCAGAGGTCACTTTGTCTGGAAAATTGGAAGATTTTCCAAACCCGGCGGGTCAGAAAAATGAAAATTTGGCAAGTTTTCCAGATTTGGCAGAGGTCACTTTGTCTGGAAAATTGGAAGATTTTCCAAACCCGGCGGGTCAGAAAAATGAAAATTTGGCAAGTTTTCCAGATTTGGCAGAGGTCACTTTTTCTGGAAAATTGGAAGATTTTCCAAACCCGGCGGGTCAGAAAAATGAAAATTTGGCAAGTTTTCCAGATTTGGCAGAGGTCACTTTGTCTGGAAAATTGGAAGATTTTCCAAACCCGGCGGGTCAGAAAAATGAAAATTTGGCAAGTTTTCCAGATTTGGCAGAGGTCACTTTGTCTGGAAAATTGGAAGATTTTCCAAACCCGGCGGGTCAGAAAAATGAAAATTTGGCAAGTTTTCCAGATTTGGCAGAGGTCACTTTGTCTGGAAAATTGGAAGATTTTCCAAACCCGGCGGGTCAGAAAAATGAAAATTTGGCAAGTTTTCCAGATTTGGCAGAGGTCACTTTGTCTGGAAAATTGGAAGATTTTCCAAACCCGGCGGGTCAGAAAAATGAAAATTTGGCAAGTTTTCCAGATTTGGCAGAGGTCACTTTGTCTGGAAAATTGGAAGATTTTCCAAACCCGGCGGGTCAGAAAAATGAAAATTTGGCAAGTTTTCCAGATTTGGCAGAGGTCACTTTGTCTGGAAAATTTCATCATTTTCCAAACCCGGCGGGTCAGAAAAATGAAAATTTGGCAAGTTTTCCAGATTTGGCAGAGGTCACTTTTTCTGGAAAATTTGAAGATTTTCCAAACCCGGCGGGTCAGAAAAATGAAAATTTGGCAAGTTTTCCAGATTTGGCAGAGGTCACTTTTTCTGGAAAATTTGATCATTTTCCAAACCCGGCGGGTCAGAAAAATGAAAATTTGGCAAGTTTTCCAGATTTGGCAGAGGTCACTTTTTCTGGAAAATTTCATCATTTTCCAAACCCGGCGGGTCAGAAAAATGAAAATTTGGCAAGTTTTCCAGATTTGGCAGAGGTCACTTTTTCTGGAAAATTTCATCATTTTCCAAACCCGGCGGGTCAGAAAAATGGAAATTTGGCAAGTTTTCCAGATTTGGCAGAGGTCACTTTTTCTGGAAAATTTCATCATTTTCCAAACCCGGCGGGTCAGAAAAATGAAAATTTGGCAAGTTTTCCAGATTTGGCAGAGGTCACTTTTTCTGGAAAATTTCATCATTTTCCAAACCCGGCGGGTCAGAAAAATGAAAATTTGGCAAGTTTTCCAGATTTGGCAGAGGTCACTTTGTCTGGAAAATTGGAAGATTTTCCAAACCCGGCGGGTCAGAAAAATGAAAATTTGGCAAGTTTTCCAGATTTGGCAGAGGTCACTTTGTCTGGAAAATTGGAAGATTTTCCAAACCCGGCGGGTCAGAAAAATGAAAATTTGGCAAGTTTTCCAGATTTGGCAGAGGTCACTTTGTCTGGAAAATTGGAAGATTTTCCAAACCCGGCGGGTCAGAAAAATGAAAATTTGGCAAGTTTTCCAGATTTGGCAGAGGTCACTTTTTCTGGAAAATTTCATCATTTTCCAAACCCGGCGGGTCAGAAAAATGAAAATTTGGCAAGTTTTCCAGATTTGGCAGAGGTCACTTTTTCTGGAAAATTTCATCATTTTCCAAACCCGGCGGGTCAGAAAAATGAAAATTTGGCAAGTTTTCCAGATTTGGCAGAGGTCACTTTTTCTGGAAAATTTCATCATTTTCCAAACCCGGCGGGTCAGAAAAATGAAAATTTGGCAAGTTTTCCAGATTTGGCAGAGGTCACTTTTTCTGGAAAATTTCATCATTTTCCAAACCCGGCGGGTCAGAAAAATGAAAATTTGGCAAGTTTTCCAGATTTGGCAGAGGTCACTTTTTCTGGAAAATTTCATCATTTTCCAAACCCGGCGGGTCAGAAAAATGAAAATCTGGCAAGTTTTCCAGATTTGGCAGAGGTCACTTTTTCTGGAAAATTTCATCATTTTCCAAACCCGGCGGGTCAGAAAAATGAAAATTTGGCAAGTTTTCCAGATTTGGCAGAGGTCACTTTTTCTGGAAAATTTGAAGATTTTCCAAACCCGGCGGGTCAGAAAAATGAAAATTTGGCAAGTTTTCCAGATTTGGCAGAGGTCACTTTTTCTGGAAAATTTGAAGATTTTCCAAACCCGGCGGGTCAGAAAAATGAAAATTTGGCAAGTTTTCCAGATTTGGCAGAGGTCACTTTGTCTGGAAAATTGGAAGATTTTCCAAACCCGGCGGGTCAGAAAAAAGAAAATTTGGCAAGTTTTCCAGATTTGGCAGAGGTCACTTTGTCTGGAAAATTTCATCATTTTCCAAACCCGGCGGGTCAGAAAAATGAAAATTTGGCAAGTTTTCCAGATTTGGCAGAGGTCACTTTTTCTGGAAAATTTGAAGATTTTCCAAACCCGGCGGGTCAGAAAAATGAAAATTTGGCAAGTTTTCCAGATTTGGCAGAGGTCACTTTGTCTGGAAAATTTCATCATTTTCCAAACCCGGCGGGTCAGAAAAATGAAAATTTGGCAAGTTTTCCAGATTTGGCAGAGGTCACTTTTTCTGGAAAATTTCATCATTTTCCAAACCCGGCAGGTCAGAAAAATGAAAATTTGGCAAGTTTTCCAGATTTGGCAGAGGTCACTTTGTCTGGAAAATTGGAAGATTTTCCAAACCCGGCGGGTCAGAAAAATGAAAATTTGGCAAGTTTTCCAGATTTGGCAGAGGTCACTTTTTCTGGAAAATTGGAAGATTTTCCAAACCCGGCGGGTCAGAAAAATGAAAATTTGGCAAGTTTTCCAGATTTGGCAGAGGTCACTTTGTCTGGAAAATTGGAAGATTTTCCAAACCCGGCGGGTCAGAAAAATGAAAATTTGGCAAGTTTTCCAGATTTGGCAGAGGTCACTTTGTCTGGAAAATTGGAAGATTTTCCAAACCCGGCGGGTCAGAAAAATGAAAATTTGGCAAGTTTTCCAGATTTGGCAGAGGTCACTTTGTCTGGAAAATTGGAAGATTTTCCAAACCCGGCGGGTCAGAAAAATGAAAATTTGGCAAGTTTTCCAGATTTGGCAGAGGTCACTTTGTCTGGAAAATTGGAAGATTTTCCAAACCCGGCGGGTCAGAAAAATGAAAATTTGGCAAGTTTTCCAGATTTGGCAGAGGTCACTTTGTCTGGAAAATTGGAAGATTTTCCAAACCCGGCGGGTCAGAAAAATGAAAATTTGGCAAGTTTTCCAGATTTGGCAGAGGTCACTTTGTCTGGAAAATTTCATCATTTTCCAAACCCGGCGGGTCAGAAAAATGAAAATTTGGCAAGTTTTCCAGATTTGGCAGAGGTCACTTTTTCTGGAAAATTTCATCATTTTCCAAACCCGGCGGGTCAGAAAAATGAAAATTTGGCAAGTTTTCCAGATTTGGCAGAGGTCACTTTTTCTGGAAAATTTCATCATTTTCCAAACCCGGCGGGTCAGAAAAATGAAAATTTGGCAAGTTTTCCAGATTTGGCAGAGGTCACTTTTTCTGGAAAATTTCATCATTTTCCAAACCCGGCGGGTCAGAAAAATGAAAATCTGGCAAGTTTTCCAGATTTGGCAGAGGTCACTTTTTCTGGAAAATTTCATCATTTTCCAAACCCGGCGGGTCAGAAAAATGAAAATTTGGCAAGTTTTCCAGATTTGGCAGAGGTCACTTTTTCTGGAAAATTTGAAGATTTTCCAAACCCGGCGGGTCAGAAAAATGAAAATTTGGCAAGTTTTCCAGATTTGGCAGAGGTCACTTTTTCTGGAAAATTTGAAGATTTTCCAAACCCGGCGGGTCAGAAAAATGAAAATTTGGCAAGTTTTCCAGATTTGGCAGAGGTCACTTTGTCTGGAAAATTGGAAGATTTTCCAAACCCGGCGGGTCAGAAAAAAGAAAATTTGGCAAGTTTTCCAGATTTGGCAGAGGTCACTTTGTCTGGAAAATTTCATCATTTTCCAAACCCGGCGGGTCAGAAAAATGAAAATTTGGCAAGTTTTCCAGATTTGGCAGAGGTCACTTTTTCTGGAAAATTTGAAGATTTTCCAAACCCGGCGGGTCAGAAAAATGAAAATTTGGCAAGTTTTCCAGATTTGGCAGAGGTCACTTTGTCTGGAAAATTTCATCATTTTCCAAACCCGGCGGGTCAGAAAAATGAAAATTTGGCAAGTTTTCCAGATTTGGCAGAGGTCACTTTTTCTGGAAAATTTCATCATTTTCCAAACCCGGCAGGTCAGAAAAATGAAAATTTGGCAAGTTTTCCAGATTTGGCAGAGGTCACTTTGTCTGGAAAATTGGAAGATTTTCCAAACCCGGCGGGTCAGAAAAATGAAAATTTGGCAAGTTTTCCAGATTTGGCAGAGGTCACTTTGTCTGGAAAATTGGAAGATTTTCCAAACCCGGCGGGTCAGAAAAATGAAAATTTGGCAAGTTTTCCAGATTTGGCAGAGGTCACTTTTTCTGGAAAATTGGAAGATTTTCCAAACCCGGCGGGTCAGAAAAATGAAAATTTGGCAAGTTTTCCAGATTTGGCAGAGGTCACTTTGTCTGGAAAATTGGAAGATTTTCCAAACCCGGCGGGTCAGAAAAATGAAAATTTGGCAAGTTTTCCAGATTTGGCAGAGGTCACTTTGTCTGGAAAATTGGAAGATTTTCCAAACCCGGCGGGTCAGAAAAATGAAAATTTGGCAAGTTTTCCAGATTTGGCAGAGGTCACTTTGTCTGGAAAATTGGAAGATTTTCCAAACCCGGCGGGTCAGAAAAATGAAAATTTGGCAAGTTTTCCAGATTTGGCAGAGGTCACTTTGTCTGGAAAATTGGAAGATTTTCCAAACCCGGCGGGTCAGAAAAATGAAAATTTGGCAAGTTTTCCAGATTTGGCAGAGGTCACTTTGTCTGGAAAATTGGAAGATTTTCCAAACCCGGCGGGTCAGAAAAATGAAAATTTGGCAAGTTTTCCAGATTTGGCAGAGGTCACTTTGTCTGGAAAATTTCATCATTTTCCAAACCCGGCGGGTCAGAAAAATGAAAATTTGGCAAGTTTTCCAGATTTGGCAGAGGTCACTTTTTCTGGAAAATTTGAAGATTTTCCAAACCCGGCGGGTCAGAAAAATGAAAATTTGGCAAGTTTTCCAGATTTGGCAGAGGTCACTTTTTCTGGAAAATTTGATCATTTTCCAAACCCGGCGGGTCAGAAAAATGAAAATTTGGCAAGTTTTCCAGATTTGGCAGAGGTCACTTTTTCTGGAAAATTTCATCATTTTCCAAACCCGGCGGGTCAGAAAAATGAAAATTTGGCAAGTTTTCCAGATTTGGCAGA
The DNA here is from genome assembly GCF_035594765.1 of Anolis carolinensis. NCBI lineage: Eukaryota > Metazoa > Chordata > Lepidosauria > Squamata > Anolidae > Anolis > Anolis carolinensis. Next base: position 26,654 of record NW_026943949.1, read on the forward strand.
GGTCACTTTTTCTGGAAAATTTCATCATTTTCCAAACCCGGCGGGTCAGAAAAATGGAAATTTGGCAAGTTTTCCAGATTTGGCAGAGGTCACTTTTTCTGGAAAATTTCATCATTTTCCAAACCCGGCGGGTCAGAAAAATGAAAATTTGGCAAGTTTTCCAGATTTGGCAGAGGTCACTTTTTCTGGAAAATTTCATCATTTTCCAAACCCGGCGGGTCAGAAAAATGAAAATTTGGCAAGTTTTCCAGATTTGGCAGAGGTCACTTTGTCTGGAAAATTGGAAGATTTTCCAAACCCGGCGGGTCAGAAAAATGAAAATTTGGCAAGTTTTCCAGATTTGGCAGAGGTCACTTTGTCTGGAAAATTGGAAGATTTTCCAAACCCGGCGGGTCAGAAAAATGAAAATTTGGCAAGTTTTCCAGATTTGGCAGAGGTCACTTTGTCTGGAAAATTGGAAGATTTTCCAAACCCGGCGGGTCAGAAAAATGAAAATTTGGCAAGTTTTCCAGATTTGGCAGAGGTCACTTTTTCTGGAAAATTTCATCATTTTCCAAACCCGGCGGGTCAGAAAAATGAAAATTTGGCAAGTTTTCCAGATTTGGCAGAGGTCACTTTTTCTGGAAAATTTCATCATTTTCCAAACCCGGCGGGTCAGAAAAATGAAAATTTGGCAAGTTTTCCAGATTTGGCAGAGGTCACTTTTTCTGGAAAATTTCATCATTTTCCAAACCCGGCGGGTCAGAAAAATGAAAATTTGGCAAGTTTTCCAGATTTGGCAGAGGTCACTTTTTCTGGAAAATTTCATCATTTTCCAAACCCGGCGGGTCAGAAAAATGAAAATTTGGCAAGTTTTCCAGATTTGGCAGAGGTCACTTTTTCTGGAAAATTTCATCATTTTCCAAACCCGGCGGGTCAGAAAAATGAAAATCTGGCAAGTTTTCCAGATTTGGCAGAGGTCACTTTTTCTGGAAAATTTCATCATTTTCCAAACCCGGCGGGTCAGAAAAATGAAAATTTGGCAAGTTTTCCAGATTTGGCCAGAGGTCACTTTTTCTGGAAAATTTGAAGATTTTCCAAACCCGGCGGGTCAGAAAAATGAAAATTTGGCAAGTTTTCCAGATTTGGCAGAGGTCACTTTTTCTGGAAAATTTGAAGATTTTCCAAACCCGGCGGGTCAGAAAAATGAAAATTTGGCAAGTTTTCCAGATTTGGCAGAGGTCACTTTGTCTGGAAAATTGGAAGATTTTCCAAACCCGGCGGGTCAGAAAAAAGAAAATTTGGCAAGTTTTCCAGATTTGGCAGAGGTCACTTTGTCTGGAAAATTTCATCATTTTCCAAACCCGGCGGGTCAGAAAAATGAAAATTTGGCAAGTTTTCCAGATTTGGCAGAGGTCACTTTGTCTGGAAAATTGGAAGATTTTCCAAACCCGGCGGGTCAGAAAAATGAAAATTTGGCAAGTTTTCCAGATTTGGCAGAGGTCACTTTGTCTGGAAAATTGGAAGATTTTCCAAACCCGGCGGGTCAGAAAAATGAAAATTTGGCAAGTTTTCCAGATTTGGCAGAGGTCACTTTGTCTGGAAAATTGAAAGATTTTCCAAACCCGGCGGGTCAGAAAAATGAAAATTTGGCAAGTTTTCCAGATTTGGCAGAGGTCACTTTGTCTGGAAAATTTGAAGATTTTCCAAACCCGGCGGGTCAGAAAAATGAAAATTTGGCAAGTTTTCCAGATTTGGCAGAGGTCACTTTGTCTGGAAAATTGGAAGATTTTCCAAACCCGGCGGGTCAGAAAAATGAAAATTTGGCAAGTTTTCCAGATTTGGCAGAGGTCACTTTGTCTGGAAAATTGGAAGATTTTCCAAACCCGGCGGGTCAGAAAAATGAAAATTTGGCAAGTTTTCCAGATTTGGCAGAGGTCACTTTGTCTGGAAAATTGGAAGATTTTCCAAACCCGGCGGGTCAGAAAAATGAAAATTTGGCAAGTTTTCCAGATTTGGCAGAGGTCACTTTGTCTGGAAAATTTCATCATTTTCCAAACCCGGCGGGTCAGAAAAATGAAAATTTGGCAAGTTTTCCAGATTTGGCAGAGGTCACTTTTTCTGGAAAATTTGAAGATTTTCCAAACCCGGCGGGTCAGAAAAATGAAAATTTGGCAAGTTTTCCAGATTTGGCAGAGGTCACTTTTTCTGGAAAATTTGATCATTTTCCAAACCCGGCGGGTCAGAAAAATGAAAATTTGGCAAGTTTTCCAGATTTGGCAGAGGTCACTTTTTCTGGAAAATTTCATCATTTTCCAAACCCGGCGGGTCAGAAAAATGAAAATTTGGCAAGTTTTCCAGATTTGGCAGAGGTCACTTTTTCTGGAAAATTTCATCATTTTCCAAACCCGGCGGGTCAGAAAAATGGAAATTTGGCAAGTTTTCCAGATTTGGCAGAGGTCACTTTTTCTGGAAAATTTCATCATTTTCCAAACCCGGCGGGTCAGAAAAATGAAAATTTGGCAAGTTTTCCAGATTTGGCAGAGGTCACTTTTTCTGGAAAATTTCATCATTTTCCAAACCCGGCGGGTCAGAAAAATGAAAATTTGGCAAGTTTTCCAGATTTGGCAGAGGTCACTTTGTCTGGAAAATTGGAAGATTTTCCAAACCCGGCGGGTCAGAAAAATGAAAATTTGGCAAGTTTTCCAGATTTGGCAGAGGTCACTTTGTCTGGAAAATTGGAAGATTTTCCAAACCCGGCGGGTCAGAAAAATGAAAGTTTGGCAAGTTTTCCAGATTTGGCAGAGGTCACTTTGTCTGGAAAATTGGAAGATTTTCCAAACCCGGCGGGTCAGAAAAATGAAAATTTGGCAAGTTTTCCAGATTTGGCAGAGGTCACTTTTTCTGGAAAATTTCATCATTTTCCAAACCCGGCGGGTCAGAAAAATGAAAATTTGGCAAGTTTTCCAGATTTGGCAGAGGTCACTTTTTCTGGAAAATTTCATCATTTTCCAAACCCGGCGGGTCAGAAAAATGAAAATTTGGCAAGTTTTCCAGATTTGGCAGAGGTCACTTTTTCTGGAAAATTTCATCATTTTCCAAACCCGGCGGGTCAGAAAAATGGAAATTTGGCAAGTTTTCCAGATTTGGCAGAGGTCACTTTTTCTGGAAAATTTCATCATTTTCCAAACCCGGCGGGTCAGAAAAATGAAAATTTGGCAAGTTTTCCAGATTTGGCAGAGGTCACTTTGTCTGGAAAATTGGAAGATTTTCCAAACCCGGCGGGTCAGAAAAATGAAAATTTGGCAAGTTTTCCAGATTTGGCAGAGGTCACTTTGTCTGGAAAATTGGAAGATTTTCCAAACCCGGCGGGTCAGAAAAATGAAAATTTGGCAAGTTTTCCAGATTTGGCAGAGGTCACTTTGTCTGGAAAATTGGAAGATTTTCCAAACCCGGCGGGTCAGAAAAATGAAAGTTTGGCAAGTTTTCCAGATTTGGCAGAGGTCACTTTGTCTGGAAAATTGGAAGATTTTCCAAACCCGGCGGGTCAGAAAAATGAAAATTTGGCAAGTTTTCCAGATTTGGCAGAGGTCACTTTTTCTGGAAAATTTCATCATTTTCCAAACCCGGCGGGTCAGAAAAATGAAAATTTGGCAAGTTTTCCAGATTTGGCAGAGGTCACTTTTTCTGGAAAATTTCATCATTTTCCAAACCCGGCGGGTCAGAAAAATGAAAATTTGGCAAGTTTTCCAGATTTGGCAGAGGTCACTTTTTCTGGAAAATTTCATCATTTTCCAAACCCGGCGGGTCAGAAAAATGAAAATTTGGCAAGTTTTCCAGATTTGGCAGAGGTCACTTTTTCTGGAAAATTTCATCATTTTCCAAACCCGGCGGGTCAGAAAAATGAAAATCTGGCAAGTTTTCCAGATTTGGCAGAGGTCACTTTTTCTGGAAAATTTCATCATTTTCCAAACCCGGCGGGTCAGAAAAATGAAAATTTGGCAAGTTTTCCAGATTTGGCAGAGGTCACTTTTTCTGGAAAATTTCATCATTTTCCAAACCCGGCGGGTCAGAAAAATGAAAATTTGGCAAGTTTTCCAGATTTGGCAGAGGTCACTTTTTCTGGAAAATTTGAAGATTTTCCAAACCCGGCGGGTCAGAAAAATGAAAATTTGGCAAGTTTTCCAGATTTGGCAGAGGTCACTTTGTCTGGAAAATTGGAAGATTTTCCAAACCCGGCGGGTCAGAAAAAAGAAAATTTGGCAAGTTTTCCAGATTTGGCAGAGGTCACTTTGTCTGGAAAATTTCATCATTTTCCAAACCCGGCGGGTCAGAAAAATGAAAATT